>NW_026867697.1:0-125309 GCF_020745735.1 Hemiscyllium ocellatum | reverse complement strand
CCCCCATCTCTCTCTCTCTCTCTCCCGTCAGTGCTGCCTGACCGCAGTGCAGTAGGCGCGGTGCTCCGTTGGCACTGAGCGGGGGGTGCGTGCCCACTTCTCCATGGCTGCCCAGTGGCTCTGCGCTGCCCCTCTGTGCACTCAACCCCCCCCCCCCCCCTCAATCCTTACCCCCCCCACCCTGTCGAAATCCTGCTGAAGACTGCCCCAGGCATAAAACAGGCAACATTGCGGCTGTGAATGTGCACAAAGGAGAAAGAAAACACATTTATTATAGATGTCAAAGGGCCGAGGGTGGCTCATGTCCCATTGACATTCCCCGTGCGATAGTTTAGAATCCCCCCCCTCCCCTCGTGTCCGCTGATGGTGCGCGATAGCTGGTTTAATTTAACGGCAGCTCTGTGACTTTATTTGGTTCTCGTTTTACGTTGTCGCAATTTCCCTGTCTCAGCACGTTTGGGGATGTTGTAGAGGGAGCTTTCCTCTGTATCTAACTCCCTGTCCCTGGGAGTGGGGGACAGTGTAGAGGGAGCTTTACTCTGTGTATCTAACTCCCTGTCCCTGGGAGTGGGGGGACAGTGTAGAGGGAGCTTTACTCTGTATCTAACCCCCTGTCTCTGGGAGTGGGGGGACAGTGTAGAGGGAGCTTTACTCTGTATCTAACCCCCTGTTCCTGGGAGTGGGGGATAGTGTAGAGTGAGCTTTACTCGGTATCTAACCCCCTGTCCCTGGGAGTGGGGGACAGTGTAGAGGGAGCTTTACTCTGTATCTAACCCCCTGTCCCTGGGAGTGGGGGACAGTGTAGAGGGAGCTTTACCCTGTATCTAACCTCCTGTCCCTGGGAGTGGGGGTACAGTGTAGAGGGAGCTTTACCCTGTATCTAATCCCCTGTCCCTGGGAGTGGGGGGGACAGTGTAGAGGGAGCTTTACCCGGCCCTGGATCTGGGGCAGGTGTGTGTGTTGCCTGAGCAGAGGGACTGTGTGACGGTGCTCTGTCCTACCCTGTAGATGCTGTGTAAATGTGAGTTAACTGAGGGCCAGTTCACTTCCAAGGAGTCTGTGTATCGACGGCCCAGCATCCCCTCAGCCCCGTTCTGTCCCACAGAAACTGTGAAGTGTGAATGACCATTGATTCCGTGTCTCCCACTCATGAGCCAGTTCCTGTCTCCCACCCTCTGCAAATCTCCCTGACCCCCTCCCTATTCCCCCTTCCTGATTAAACCCCTCAGCCTGGAATATAACCCCTCGATTCCCCCTTCCTGATTAAACCCCTCGGCCTGGAATATAACCCCCTCGATTCCCCCTTCCTGATTAAACCCCTTGGCCTGGAATATAACCCCTCGATTCCCCCTTCCTGATTAAACCCCTCGGCCTGGAATATAACCCCTCGATTCCCCCTTCCTGATTAAACCCCTCGGCCTGGAATATAACCCCTCGATTCCCCCTTCCCGATTAAACCCCTCGGCCTGGAATATAACCCCTCGATTCCCCCTTCCTGATTAAACCCCTCGGCCTGGAATATAACCCCTCGATTCCCCCTTCCTGATTAAACCCCTCCGCCTGGAATATAACCCCTCGATTCCCCCTTCCTGATTAAACCCCACGGCCTGGAATATAACCCCTTGATTCCCCCTTCCTGATTAAACCCCTCGCCTGGAATATAACCCCTCGATTCCCCCTTCCCGATTAAACCCCTCGGCCTGGAATATAACCCCTCGATTCCCCTTCCCGATTAAACCCCTCGGCCTGGAATATAACCCCTCGATTCCCCTTCCTGATTAAACCCCTCAGTCTCGAGCGACCCAGCCTGAACAGCGCTCTGAGGTAAAGAATCCCACAGATTACCCTCCCCTCAGAGAGTGATGGAGTCCCTCCCCATCTCTGTCTTCAATGAGATGATGCCTCCCTGGAGTCTCCCACACGAGGTGCCAGGGGTGGGCACAACCTCTCCCCATCTCCCCTCCGTCATGTCCCCCTCATCAATTTCAATAAGGTAGCCTCTCGTTCCTCTAACCTCCAAGGGGTACGGGCTCCAACTCACTCGCCCCGTCCTCGTGAGAGAGTCCCTCCATCCCCAGGATCGGCCCTGCACTGTCTCCGAAACCCGGTCTATCTCTGCTTGGATACGGGGCCCCAGGAACCACATTCTCGCTGCGTAGGCCACTTAGCCTCCCCTGGTGGGAGAGTCCTTCCATCCCCCGGGGACGGGCTCTATCTCTGCTTGGATACGGAGCCCACTTGCAGCGAAATCTCTCGCCTCCGCGCCCCCCCCCTTCCCTCCCCCCAATTATCCCCATCTCTAATCCATCCCAGAATCCTAACCCAGCTCCCGGAGGGCGACAGGAACAGGGATCATGGGCAGGGTATCTCTTTGTTGGGCAGATGTATAGATATGTGTAGAGAAAGGGAGCGAGAGAGTGTGTGTATGTGTGTGTGTGAGTGTGAGAATGTGTATTTAACTGATTAATCATTCCTTGTCTCATTTTCTGGTGAACGTACACTGATAATTACGCTTGTTCAAAGGAGATTATTTATTCTGTAGAGTGCGAATCATGTACATTGTGTCCTCCGACATATCGAGTCGAAATAAACGCAGAGGGGATTTTGTTCTCCGGTCAATCTCGCATGCATTTGCCTCCGCCCGGTTCCTCGCGGGGCTCATGGGAGGCGGTTGGTTAGATTCAATCCAGCCCCCCCCCCCCTCCCCCCCCAACCTCGATGGAGTTATCCCCAGCGCGGAAACAGACCCTTCGGCCCAACCCCGTCCGTGCTGACCCAGATACCCTAACCTAACCCAGTCCCCCCATTCCCCAGCCCTTGGCCCCATCTCCCCCTAACCCCTTCCTATCCATGTTCCCCCCCCCCCCCCCATCCTTTTAAATGTTGGCATTGTCCCAGCCCCCACCACTTCCTCTGGCAGCTCGTTCCACACACGCACCACCCTCTGGGGGAAAAAGTTACCCCTCAGGTCCCTTTCCCCCCTCTCACCTTAAACCTACCCCCCTCTAGTTCTGGGCTCCCCCACCCCAGGGGGAAAAGACCTTGACTATTTACCCTATCCATGTCCCCCCTCATGATTTTATAAACCTCTAGTTCTGGGCTCCCCCACCCCAGGGGGAAAAGACCTTGTCTATTTACCCTATCCATGTCCCCCCCTCATGATTTGATAAACCTCTATAAGGTCACCCCTCAGCCTCCGACGCTCCGGGGAAAACAGCCCCCGGCCTATCCAGCCTCTCCCTGTAGCTCAAACCCTCCAACATCCTTGTAAATCTTTTCTAAACCCTTTTCACACACAGATAGGGAGAGAGAAAGACAGACAGGCAGACAGACAGAGAGAGAGAGACACGGGGAGATACGGTACGCAGACACTGAGGCCGGTTGGGGAGAGAGAGAAGACAGACAGACCCTGCAAGAAAGAGACGGGGGGGAGAGAGAGAGACAGACTCTGGGGGAGAGAGACAGACAGGCAGACACGGGGAGAGAGACAGATGGAGAGAGAGACAGACAGGGAGAGAGAAAGACAGGCAGAGAGAGAGAGAGACTCTGGGAGAGGCTAGAGAGACAGACACACAGAGTGAGAGAGACTCTGGGAGAGGAAGAGAGACAGATGGAGAGAGAGAGACACAAGGGGAGATACAGTACACAGACACTGTGGGGAGGGAGGGAAGAGAGAAAGAGAGACAGACACTGGGAGAGAGGGGTACTCAGAAGGAGAGAGAGAGAGACAGAGACAGGGAGAGACACAGACACACTCTGGGAGAGAGAGGCTGGATGATTGGGAGCCAGAATATGACACACAAATCAAGGGAGAGATCGCGGATTGGATTGGATTGATTATTCTCACATGCCCCGAGACACGGCGCCCAGTTTTGTTGTGGGTGGGGACCGGACCAATCCCTCCTGCCGGAAGCAGGTTGGCGAGGGAACAGACCGACAGAGACAGGGCGGCGAAAGGCTGAGTCCCTCAGGGTTTGCGTGACGGTCCTCTCCAGGCCGTTCCTCGCCGAGTGCGGGCCGAGTGGGCGGCGGGTACATGGCTGGAAGTCGGCGGCCCGCTGAATTTGCGTAGCCGCCTCAGGACGGCGAGGGGTCGGTGCGCTTTCCTGACCGTCGAGGCGGGTGGGTCGTGACCCAGCGCTGGCGGCTCTGGATGTGCCTTGACCTCAGGACCGTCGATATGGGGGGTGGATATACCCTCTGCTCCGCTTCTTGCAATCGATGTCCGACTCCCTCGTTTCGCCACCGTTGAGGAAGGGAGTGTTGACGTTCAAGGGTGCTGCCATCGCTGATTTCACCCCCCCCCCCTCACCTCACCAACTATCAACATCCTGGGGGGTTATGTAGGAGTTTGTCTCTCCCCAGGAGTCCCTCGGGGTCGTGTCCCAGACTCCAACCATCTTCAGCTGCTTCAGCAATGACCCTCCCTCCACTGTAAGGTCAGGGGTGGGGACGGTCCCTGATGGTTACACAATGGTCAGCACCATTCGGCCCCTCCCTCAGATACTGAAGCCCTCCGCGTCCAAACCCAGCAAGGTCTGGTCAATACCCAGGCTTGGGCTGGCGAGGGGCAAGGAACATTCACGCCACACACAAATGCCAGGCTATACCCATCTCCAATGGGAGACAGAATCTAACCATCACCCCCTTGACGTTCAATGGCGTTCCCATCACTGAATCCCCCCTCCCCCCACTATCAACATCCTGGGGTTACCGTTGACCAGAAACTGACTCGGACCCAGCCCCATATCAATCCAGTGGCTCCAAGAGCAGGTCAGAGGCTGGGAATCCTGCAGCGAGTAACTCCCCTCCTGACTCTCTCCCCCCCCCCCCCCCAAAGCCCTGTCCCACCATCGACAAGGCACGAGTCAGGGAGGGGGGAGGGAATACTCCCCACTTGCCCTGGCCGGGGGGGGCAGCTCCGACAACACTCGAGAAGCTCGGCACCGTCCAGGGACTAAGCAGCCCCTTTGACCTCCCCCCTCCTCGGTCGACACACTAACCCCCACCTTCGACAGTCCCTACCTCCTCCCAATGCAGACGGGGAGCAGTGTGTACCGTCTACAGAACGCCCTGCAGATCCTCAGGCACCACCTTCCAAACCTTATGGACCACATCCACCTGGAAGGAGATGGGAAGGGAAGAGAGATGGGCAGGATTCCCTCTCCCAGACCCCATCCAAACCCCATCCCGACTTGCCACGGTATGTTCAGAGTCGGGATCCAGGGACTCCCTTCTGAAAGAGGGTATTTTGTGTCCCATCCAGTCCCTGCAGTGGGGGGGGGGGGGGGCGGCGGAGGTGAAATGCAGTAACCTATGGAGAAAATTCGCTCCCAGTTTCTCCCTGACAGAGAGGGGACTGAGTCAGTGTACAGATATCTCCCTGAGAGAGAGAGGGGACTGAGAGACACCAGTCAGTGTACAGATATCTCCCTGAGAGAGAGAGGGGACTGAGAGACAGCAGTCAGTGTACAGATATCTCCCTGAGAGAGGGGGGACTGAGAGACACCAGTCAGTGTACAGATATCTCCCTGAGAGAGAGAGAGAGAGGGGACTGAGAGACACCAGTCAGTGTACAGATATCTCCCTGAGAGAGAGAGGGGGACTAAGAGACACCAGTCAGTGTACAGATATCTCCCTGAGAGAGAGAGGGGGACTAAGAGACACCAGTCAGTGTACAGATATCTCCCTGAGAGAGAGGGGACTGAGAGACACCAGTCAGTGTACAGATATCTCCCTGAGAGAGAGCGAGGGGACTGAGAGACACCAGTCAGTGTACAGATATCTCCCTGAGAGGGGACTGAGATACACCAGTCAGTGTACAGATATCTCCCTGAGAGAGAGAGAGAGAGGGGACTGAGAGACCCCAGTCAGTGTACAGATATCTCCCTGAGAGAGAGAGGGGACTGAGAGACACCAGTCAGTGTACAGATATCTCCCTGAGAGAGAGAGAGAGAGGGGACTGAGAGACCCCAGTCAGTGTACAGATATCTCCCTGAGAGAGAGAGGGGACTGAGAGACACCAGTCAGTGTACAGATATCTCCCTGAGAGAGAGAGGGGACTGAGAGACAGCAGTCAGTGTACAGATATCTCCCTGAGAGAGGGGGGCCTGAGAGACACCAGTCAGTGTCCAGATATCTCCCTGAGAGAGAGAGAGAGAGGGGACTGAGAGACACCAGTCAGTGTACAGATATCTCCCTGAGAGAGAGAGGGGGACTAAGAGACACCAGTCAGTGTACAGATATCTCCCTGAGAGAGAGGGGACTGAGAGACACCAGTCAGTGTACAGATATCTCCCTGAGAGAGAGCGAGGGGACTGAGAGACACCAGTCAATGTACAGATATCTCCCTGAGAGAGAGAGGGGACTGAGACACACCAGGCATTGTGCAGATATCTCCCAGAGAGAGAGAGAGGGGACCGAGAGACACCAGTCAGTGTGCAGATATCTCCCTGAGAGAGAGAGAGAGGGGTCCGAGAGACACCAGTCAGTGTACAGATATCTCCCTGAGAGAGGGGACTGAGAGACCCCAGTCAGTGTACAGATATCTCCCTGAGAGAGAGGGGGGACTGAGAGACACCAGTCAGTGTACAGATATCTCCCTGAGAGAGAGAGGGGACTGAGAGACACCAGTCAGTGTACAGATATCTCCCTGAGAGAGAGGGGGACAGAGAGACACCAGTCAGTGTACAGATATCTCCCTGAGAGAGATGTGTGGTTGTCAGGAGTGTGTTAACTGAGGGTGCGTCTCCATGACGTGGGTTCGACATTAACTGGAGGAGCCCGTGTTGATCTGGGTTGGACAAAGTTAAAACTCCCACACCCCCCAGGCTACAGTCCAACAGGTCAGTTTGGAAGCACTAGCTTTCGGAGTGCTGCTCTTCCATCAGGTCGCTGGGGAGCAGGGTCAAAGGGCACAGAGTTTATCACAAAAGCTGACCGTGCCCGGTCACGGAAACGACAGCTTGAACAAACCCAGATTGTTGTTCAGTCTTTCATCTTTCGGAATGGTGTTGCAGGTTTCGGTGCATTCATACGTAAATCCCGGGACCTCGTCCAGTCACCTTCTCGGGATAACCTCCGGTCTGACATCAAAAATAGTTGCCATCTCAGCTTCAGGCAATGCATTGAAGGTGTGAGGTTCGAGTCGGTCTCTATCCCAGCCTGGAGTCAGACTGGTTCTGTTTCCAAAGGGGGAATTAATAAAATGTCACAGGGATGGAGTGCCTACAGACTCTGCTTATGTAGTGAAACAGATTGTATCTGCAAAGACAATTCGGCAAATACACATTCACCATGTACACTTTATATATATATATATGTGTGTGTGTGTGTGTGTGTGTGAGGGAGAGAGAGAGTGTGAGTGTGTGAAGGAGGGAGAGAGTGAGAGTGTGTGTGTGTATGTGTGAGAGGGGGAGAGAGAGAGGGAGAGTGTGAGAGATTGTGGGGTTTATTTGCGAGTGTGTGCGTTTATGTGACACACCCGCACACACACTCATGCAGACCCTCTCTCTCATATACACACACACACACATATAACTCCCCCACCACACACTCACACCGACCCACACTCCCTGACAAAGGCTTACACTCCATCACACCCACACACATATTTTATCAAGGACACAGACACACAGCCTCTCACTCACACTCACAGGCACACACACACACTCTCACTTATTCACACACACTCTAAATCACCCTCACACGTACACACACACTCTCTCTCCCTCACACATGCACTCTCTCTCTCTCCCTCACTCACACTCTCTCCCTCCCTCACACACACTCTCCCTCCCTCACACACACTCTCCCTCCCTCACACACACACACTCTCCCTCCCTCACATACACACTCACACTCTCTCCCTCTCTCTCACACATACACACACTCTCTCCCCCCTCACACACTCTCACTCTCCCCCTCACACACACACTCTCCCTCCCTCACACACACACTCTCCCTCCCTCACACACACACTCACACTCTCTCCCCCTCTCTCTCACACACACACACACATTCTCCCTCCCTCATACACTCTCACTCTCTCTCCCTCACACGCACACACTCTCTCCCTCCCTCAGACACACACACACACTCCCTCCCTCAGACACACACTCTCTCACACACACACACACACACACACACACATATTAGTTTCACTACATAAGCAGAGTCTGTAGGCACTCCATCCCTGTGACATTTTATTAATTCCCCCTTTGGAAACAGAACCAGTCTGACTCCAGGCTGGGATAGAGACTGACTCGAACCTCACACCTTCAATGCATTGCCTGGCGCTGAGATGGCAACTATTTTTGATGTCAGACCGGAGGTTATCCCGAGAAGGTGACTGGACGAGGTCCCGGGATTGACGTATGAATGCACCGAAACCTGCAACACCATTCCGAAAGATGAAAGACTGAACAACAATCTGGGTTTGTTCAAGCTGTCGTTTCCGTGACCGGACACGGTCAGCTTTTGTGATAAACTCTGTGCCCTTTGACCCTGCTCCCCAGCGACCTGATGGAGGAGCAGCGCTCCGAAAGCTAGTGCTTCCAAACTGACCTGTTGGACTGTAGCCTGGGGGGTGTGGGAGTTTTAACTTTGTCCAACCCAGATCAACACGGGCTCCTCCAGTTAATGTCGAACCCACGTCATGGAGACGCACCCTCAGTTAGCTTTGTTAGACAGGTTCAACCAGTTGGTGAAGCCACACCCGGTCGATCTGACACACATTCCAATCCTGAAAAACCCAGCTGCACTACAATGCCCAGATACCAGGGCAGTCCCTCACTCTGCTGCTGCTTATTCCTCACCCCCTCCCTATCTCTATCCCCAACTCCAGCCCCGACACCCCCTCCCTATCTGTCACCTTCCTCCAGCCCCTACACCCCCTCCCTATCTCCGTCACCTCCTGCAGCCCCTGCACCCCCTCCCTATCTCCGTCCCCTCCTCCAGCCCCCTACACCCCCTCCCTATCTCCGTCCCCTCCTCCAGCCAATACACCCCCTCCCTATCTCCGTCCCCTCCTCCAGCCCCTATACCCCCTCCCTATCTCCGTCCTCTCCTCCAGCTCCCTACACCCCCTCCCTATCTCCCTCCCCTCCTCCAGCTCCCTACATCCCCTCCCTATCTCCGTCCCCTCCTCCAGCCAATACACCCCCTCCCTATCTCCGTCCCCTCCTCCAGCCAATACACCCCCTCCCTATCTCCTCCAGCCCCCTACACCCCCTCCCTATCTCTGTCCCCTCCTCCAGCCCCCTACACCCCCTTCCTATCTCCTCCAGCCCCCTACACCCCCTCCCTATCTCCATCCTCTCCTCCAGCTCCCTACACCCCCTCCCTATCTCCGTCCCCTCCTCCAGCTCCCTACATTCAAGTGCTATTTTCCAGGAGAGCCCCCACCCCAGCCCCTCCCTGTTGCCAAGACACTTGCTCCCCCTGGGCCACAGTGCCCCCTGTGCCAACCTGGCATTGTCCAGTGTGTCCTGGAGATTCACTTCTCTCTTTCTCGGGCGAAATGGCCACCCCTCCTCCATTGACGGTCTACAAAATGGCTGCCCTTGCTCCATGGATGCTGTAGAAAATGGCGCCTTTCCTCCAGGCAATGTCTACAACATGGCTGCCCTACCTTCACAGATCGTGTGAAAAATGCACAAAATGGCTGACCTTCCCCCCCCCCCCCCCCCCCCACCCCCATGGGCCATCAACGAAATGGCCTCTTGCACTGGGAGTCTGCTACAAAATGGCCGCCCAGGCGCCAATCGGGAGGACGTTGTGAAACGTGACGGGCTTCCAAAGAGATTGACAAGGATGTTGGAGGGTTAGAGCTACAGGGAGGGGCTGGATAGGCCGGGGGCTGTTTTCCCCGGAGCATCGGGGGTTGAGGGGTGACCTTATAGAGGTTTATAAAATCATGAGGGGGGGGGGGACATGGATAGGGTAAATAGACAAGGTCTTTTCCCCCTGGGGTGGGGGAGACCAGAACTAGAGGGGGGTAGGTTTAAGGTGAGAGGGGGGAAAGGGACCCGAGGGGTCACTTTTATCCCCCAGAGGGGGGGTGCGTGTGTGGAACGAGCTGCCAGAGGAAGTGGTGGGTGGGGGAGCAACACAGAGGCGTGGAAAATCACCCAGCCCCGGGTGGTTTATTCGGAAGCGAGAACTTTCGGAGCGTCAGTCCCTTCTCAGGTGGGGTCGCGAGGCAGGGGATTGTGAACGAAGGGTGCGCGGCAGCTGACGAGGATGAGGGGAGGGACGTTCCGAATGCTCCGGCCTTCCCACGCGAGTCCGTTGGAGTAAGGTGGCGTGGTTTCGGAATCCCCTGTGCCATCGCTGTCCGAGACCGGCTCCCTCCCACTGTTTCGACGGGAAGTGGGGGAGAGGAGACAGCCCCCCTCGCTGAACGAATGTCACGTCCTGTCAATCCTCCCCTCTCTTCCCCCCCCGCACCACTTCGGTGCCCGTCATCCCTGCAGGATGGGCACGGCCCCCTAACACACAGGGAGTGGGGTGCGTTTTATCCACAGATGGTAACCCCCACCCTCGTTGCGCACCAGAGGTCTGAGGATCGCCGAGAGAGGTATTGAAAGATCCGACAGAGGAATGTCCGCAAACAGGGATCTCCCCGGGAGGGGCTGAATGGCTTCCTGTTCCAGTGTAACGGGCTGGAGGACGACGAGGGGCTGAATGGCCGCCTGTTCCCCGATCGCTATCTCACACAGTGTCTTGAGGAGGTTGGGGTAGATGGGCGATCTCTGAGAAGCGCAGAGAAAAGAAGAGGGACAGAATCATGGCACAGCGCCCGCTCCCTCAGCGCTGACCCTCCCACAGCACCCACTCCCTCAGCGCTGACCCTCCCACAGCACCCACTCCCTCAGCGCTGACCCTCCCACAGCACCCACTCCCTCAGCGCTGACCGTCCCACAGCGCCCACTCCCTCGGCGCTGACCCTCCCACAGCGCCCGCAACCTCAGCACTGACCCTCCCACAGCACCCACTCCCTCAGCGCTGACCCTCCCACAGCGCCCGCTCCCTCAGCACTGACCCTCCCACAGCACCCACTCCCTCAGCGCTGACCCTCCCACAGCACCCACTCCCTCAGCGCTGACCCTCCCTCAGCGCTGACCCTCCCACAGCGCCCGCTCCCACAGCGCTGACCCTCCCACAGCGCCCAATCCCTCAGCACTGATCCTCCCACAGCGCCCACTCCCTCAGCACTGACCCTCCCACAGCGCCCACTCCCTCAGCACTGACCCTCCCACAGCACCCACTCCCTCAGCGCTGACCCTCGCACAGCATCCACTCCCTCAGCACTGACCCTCCCACAGCACCCGCTCCCTCAGCACTGACCCTCCCACTGCACCCACTACCTCAGCACTGACCCTCCCACTGCACCCACTACCTCGGCACTGACCCTCCCACAGCGCCCGCTCCCTCAGCGCTGACCCTCCCACAGCGCCCGCTCCCTCGGCACTGACCCTCCCACAGCGCCCGCTCCCTCAGCACTGACCCTCCCACAGCACCCGCTCCCTCAGCACTGACCCTCCCACAGCGCCCACTCCCTCAGCACTGACCCTCCCACAGCGCCCACTCCCTCAGCACTGACCTGATTGGGAATCCCTCGCGACGTTCCCGGGATGGAGGATATAGATGTTGTAGAGGAATACGGGGATGCACAAGATGGCGAAAATCTGTGAAGGGGCGAAAGGGGAGCGTGTTAATTGAGGGAGGGATGGTTGGTGTGAGTTGAGACCAATATTTCACTCAGCGGCTGCCTTTGTGTAGCGCCGGTATCTCAGTACATCCCAGCGAAGGGCACCCCGGGGTGCTGAGTGTGCCCCCGTGAGGCACAGGGGTATCCCAGAAGCCCGTGTTGTGACGGCACGTCGCACAGCGCCTCAATATTTTCCGTCACACTCACCCGGCCTGTAGTATTCCCACTCGATCCGATCGGGATATTCACCAGGGACAGGATCAGGAAGATGACGGAACCACTCACACAGCGGAATATGTCCTAGGACAGGGGCAGCATGGGGTTAGATACCGAGTAAAGCTCCCTCTACACTGTCCCCCCACTCCCAGGGACAGGGGGTTAGATACCGAGTAAAGCTCCCTCTACACTGTCCCCTCACTCCCAGGGACAGGGGGTTAGATACAGAGTAAAGCTCCCTCTACACTGTCCCCCCCTCTACCAGGGACAGCGGGGTTACATACAGAGTAAAGCTCACTCTACACTGTCCCCCAGTTCCAGGGACAGGGGGTTAAATACAAAGTAAAGCTCCCTCTACACTGTCCCCCGCTCCCAGGGACGGGGGTTAGATACAGAGTAAAGCTCCCTCTACACTGTCCCCCACTCCCAGAGACAGGGGTGGGGGGGGCGGTGGTTAGATATAGAGTAAAGCTCCCTCTACACTGTCCCCCACTCCCAGAGACAGGGGTGGGGGTGGGCGGTGGTTAGATATAGAGTAAAGCTCCCTGTACACTGTCCCCCCACTCCCAGAGACGGGGGGTTAGATACAGAGTAAAGCTCCCTCTACACTGTCCCCCAGTTCCAGGGACAGGGGGTTAAATACAAAGTAAAGCTCCTTCTACACTGTCCCCCGCTCCCAGGGACGGGGGTTAGATACAGAGTAAAGCTCCCTCTACACTGTCCCCCACTCCCAGGGACAGGAGGTTAGATACAGAGTAAAGCTCCCTCTACACTGTCCCCCCTCTACCAGGGACAGCGGGGTTACATACAGAGTAAAGCTCACTCTACACTGTCCCCCAGTTCCAGGGACAGGGGGTTAAATACAAAGTAAAGCTCCCTCTACACTGTCCCCCGCTCCCAGGGACGGGGGTTAGATACAGAGTAAAGCTCCCTCTACACTGTCCCCCTACTCCCAGGGACAGGAGGTTAGAAACAGAGTAAAGCTCCCTCTACAATGTCCCTCCACTCCCAGGGACAGGGGGTTAGATACAGAGTAAAGCTCCCTCTACACTGTCCCCCACTCCCAGGGACAGGAGGTTAGAAACAGAGTAAAGCTCCCTCTACAATGTCCCTCCACTCCCAGGGACAGGGGGTTAGATACAGAGTAAAGCTCCCTCTACACTGTCCCCCACTCCCAGGGACAGGAGGTTAGAAACAGAGTAAAGCTCCCTCTACAATGTCCCTCCACTCCCAGGGACAGGGGGTTAGATACAGAGTAAAGCTCTCTCTACACTGTTTCCCCCACTCCCAGGGACAGGGGGTTAGATACAGAGTAAAGCTCCCTGTACACTGTCCCCCACTCCCAGGGACAGGGGGGTTTGATCCCCTGCCGTCTGGATGTGACCGGATTCCAGCCCCACCCCACCCCAGTCCCTCGTTCAGCGTGGCCTCCCCCTCTCCCCACTCGGGGGGGAAGGTCAGAGGTCACCCTTCTCCGGGAGTCTCCCATCCTTGGGGATCACCCTCCCTCCCGGGAGTAACGCGGGCTGGCGTCGAACGACAGGGAGAGAACGCAGGTCCCGTCTGTAACGTACACCCACCCTCCCAACACCCCCTGCCCTTCACCGTCTGGCGACTGCGTCTGGACCTCCCCCCGACCCCCCACACTCCCCCCTAGCACCTTCGCGGACTCCCCCGTTGTCCCACGGATCGATTAGACCCCCTTCCTGTGGAGAGAATATCAAACGTCCCAAGGATCACAGCGACACACAGCACGGAAACAGGCCCTTCGGCCCATCCTGTCCATGCTATCCTAATCTAACCCAGTCCCCGTTCCCCAGCCCATCTCCCCCTAAACCCTTCCTATCCATGTCCCCCCCCCATCCTTTTAAATGTTGGCATTGTACCAGCCCCCACCACTTCCTCTGGCAGCTCGTTCCACACACACACCACCCTCTGGGGGGAAGGAGTTACCCCTCAGGTCCCTTTTCCCCCTCTCACCTTAAACCTACCCCCCTCTAGTTCTGGGCTCCCCCACCCCAGGGGGAAAAGACCGTGTCTATTTACCCTATCCATGTCCCCCCCCCTCATAATTTTATAACCCTCTAGTTCTGGGCTGCCCCACCCCATCATGAGTTGAGGGGCATCGCTAGGGTCAAGGTTCAACGTGGTGTCCATTTTCCCAGGGTGCACTGGGAGGGGGGTTGATGGTGGAGGGAAGGAAGGGCTGAGTGGCCTCATGACCAGGGGGAGGTGGAGAGGGGCCGACTTTCAGCCCGCGAGGCACTGCTAGCCCACGCCACCCCTCGCCACCCAGAAACGTCAACACGCCACCCCCCCCTCCCCCCCCCCCCGAATAAAGATGTCCTCCTCGTGGGGGAGACTCACCGTCCTCCTCCATTCCAGGGAGGGGTGCTCCCGGTCGTAGCCCACGGCGTAGACCCAGCAGAACATTCCGGAAAACACGAGCACCAGCAGGGGGGCGGCGACGGAGCCGGCGCTGGGAGCGGCCAGGCAACAGGAGGCGACGGTAAAGCACAGCAGCTGCAGAGGGGCAGAAAGGCCGGAGAGGGGTGAGGGCTGGCGTCACACCTCTGCCTTGCCGTAGTACCCAGCGGATGACGAACGCCCCCACCCCGACCCCGACCTCTCCACTCCCCCACTCCCTCAGCACTGACCCTCCCACAGCGCCCGCTCCCTCAGCACTGACCCTCCCACAGCACCCGCTCCCTCAGCACTGACCCTCCCACAGCACCCACTCCCTCAGCACTGACCCTCCCACAGCACCCACTCCCTCAGCACTGACCCTCGCACAGCACCCACTCCCTCAGCGCTGACCCTCCCACAGCACCCACTCCCTCAGCACTGACCCTCCCACAGCCCCCACTCCCTCAGCACTGACCCTCCCACAGCACCCACTCCCTCAGCACTGACCCTCCCACAGCACCCGCTCCCTCAGCACTGACCCTCGCACAGCACCCACTCCCTCAGCGCTGACCCTCCCACAGCACCCACTCCCTCAGCGCTGACCCTCCCACAGCACCCACTCCCTCAGCACTGACCCTCCCACAGCGCCCACTCCCTCAGCACTGACCCTCCCACAGCACCCACTCCCTCAGCGCTGACCCTCCCACAGCACCCACTCCCTCAGCACTGACCCTCCCACAGCCCCCGCTCCCTCAGCACTGACCCTCCCACAGCACCCGCTTCCTCAGCACTGACCCTCCCACAGCACCGACCCTCCCACAGCACCCACTCCCTCAGCACTGACCCTCCCACAGCGCCCACTCCCTCAGCACTGACGGTCCCACAGCGCCCGCTCCCTAAGCACTGACCCTCCCACAGCACCCACTCCCACAGCACTGACCTGCCACAGCACCCACTCCCTCAGCACTGACCCTCCCACAGCATCGACTCCCTCAGCACTGATCCACCCACAGCGCCCATCCCTCAGCACTGACCCTCGCACAGCACCCGCTCCCTCAGCACTGACCCTCCCACAGCACCCACTCCCACAGCACTGACCCTCCCACAGCACCCACTCCCACAGCACTGACCTGCCACAGCACCCACTCCCTCAGCACTGACCCTCCCGCAGCACCCACTCCCTCAGCACTGACATCCCGCTGCACCAACTCCCTCAGCACTGACCCTCCCACAGCGCCCGCTCCCTCAGCACTGACGCTCCCACAGCGCCCGCTCCCTCAGCACTGACCCTCCCACAGCACTGACCCTCCCACAGCACCCACTCGCTCAGCACTGACCCTCCCACAGTGCCCACTCCCACAGCACTGACCCTCCCACAGCACCCACTTCCTCAGCGCTGACCCTCCAACATCACCCACTCCCTCAGCACTGACTCTCCCACAGCACCCACTCCCTCTGCACTGACCCTCCCACAGTGCCCGCTCCCTCAGCGCTGACCCGCCCTCTGCGCCCATTCCCTCAGAACTGACCAACCCACAGCGCCCACTCCCTCAGCACTGACCCTCCCACAGCACCCACTCCCTCAGCTCTGACCCTCGCACAGCACCCACTCCCTCAGCGCTGACACTCCCGGAGCCCCCACTCCCTCAGCTCTGACCCTCCCACAGCATCCACTCCCTCAGCACTGACCCTCCCACAGCGCCCGCTCCCTCAGCACTGGCCCTACCTCAACACTGACCCTCCCACAGCACACACTCCCTCAGCACTGACCCTCCCACAGCACCCACTCCCTCAGCACTGACCGTCCCACAGCGCCCGCTCACTCAGCACTGACCCTCCCTCAGCACTGACACTCCCACAGCGCCGCTCCCTCAACACTGACCCTCCCACAGCGCCCGCTCCCTCAGCACTGACCCTCCCACAGCACCCACTCCCTCAGCACTGACCATCCCACAGCACCCACTCCCTCAGCACTGACCGTCCCACAGCGCCCGCTCCCTCAGCACTGACCCTCCCTCAGCACTGACACTCCCACAGCGCCCGCTCCCTCAGCACTGACCCTCCCACAGCACCCACTCACTCAGCACTGACTCTCCCACAGCTCCCGGTCCCTCAGCACTGACCCACCCACAGCGCCCACTCCCTCAGCACTGACATCCCACTGCACCCACTCCCTCAGCACTGACGCTCCCACAGCACCCGCTCCCTCAGCACTGACCCTCCCACAGCACCCACTCCCACAGCACTGACCTGCCACAGCACCCACTCCCTCAGCACTGACCCTCCCGCAGCACCCACTCCCTCAGCACTGACATCCCACTGCACCCACTCCCTCACCACTGACGCTCCCACAGCGCCCGCTCCCTCAGCACTGACCCTCCCACAGCACTGACCCTCCCACAGCACCCACTCGCTCGGCACTGACCCTCCCACAGCGCCCACTCCCTCAGCACTGATCCACCCACAGCGCCCATCCCTCAGCACTGACCCTCGCACAGCACCCGCTCCCTCAGCACTGACCCTCCCACAGCACCCGCTCCCACAGCACTGACCCTCCCACAGCACCCACTCCCACAGCACTGACCTGCCACAGCACCCACTCCCTCAGCACTGACCCTCCCGCAGCACCCACTCCCTCAGCACTGACATCCCGCTGCACCAACTCCCTCAGCACTGACCCTCCCACAGCACCGCTCCCTCAGCACTGACCCTCCCACAGCACTGACCCTCCCACAGCACCCACTCGCTCGGCACTGACCCTCCCACAGCGCCCACTCCCTCAGCGCTGACCCTCCCACAGCACCCACTCGCTCAGCACTGACCCTCCCACAGTGCCCGCTCCCACAGCACTGACCCTCCCACAGCACCCACTCCCTCAGCTCTGACCCTCGCACAGCACCCACTCGCTCAGCGCTGACGCTCCCGGAGCCCCCACTCCCTCAGCTCTGACCCTCCCACAGCACCCACTCCCTCAGCACTGACCCTCCCACAGCACCCGCTTCCTCAGCACTGTCCCTCCCACAGCGCCCGCTCCCTCAGCACTGACCCTCCCACAGCGCCCGCTCCCTCAACACTGACCCTCCCACAGCACACACTCCCTCAGCACTGACCCTCGCACAGCACCCACTCCCTCAGCACTGACCGTCCCACAACGCCCGCTCCCTCAGCACTGACCCTCCCTCAGCACTGACACTCCCACAGCGCCGCTCCCTCAGCACTGACCCTCCCACAGCACCCACTCCCTCAGCACTGACCATCCCACAGCACCCACTCCCTCAGCGCTGACGCTCCCACAGCATCGACTCCCTCAGCACTGATCCACCCACAGCGCCCACTCCCTCAGCACTGACCCTCGCACAGCACCCGCTCCCTCAGCACTGACCCTCCCACAGCACCCACTCCCACAGCACTGACCTGCCACAGCACCCACTCCCTCAGCACTGACATCCCACTGCACCCACTCCCTCAGCACTGACGCTCCCACAGCGCCCGCTCCCACAGCACTGACCCTCCCACAGCACCCACTCCCACAGCACTGACCCTCCCACAGTGCCCGCTCCCTCAACACTGACCCTCCCACAGCGCCCACTCCCTCAGCACTGACCCTCCCACAGCACTGACCCTCCCACAGCATCCACTCGCTCGGCACTGACCCTCCCACAGCGCCCACTCCCTCAGCGCTGACCCTCCCACAGCACCCACTCGCTCAGCACTGACCCTCCCACAGTGCCCGCTCCCACAGCACTGACCCTCCCACAGCACCCACTCCCTCAGCTCTGACCCTCGCACAGCACCCACTCCCTCAGCGCTGACGCTCCCGGAGCCCCCACTCCCTCAGCTCTGACCCTCCCACAGCACCCACTCCCTCAGCACTGACTCTCCCACAGCACCCGATCCCTCAGCACTGACCCTCCCACAGCGCCCACTCCCTCAGCACTGACCCTCCCACAGCGCCCACTCCCTCAGCACTGACGCTCCCACAGCGCCCGCTCCCTAAGCACTGACCCTCCCACAGCACCCACTCCCACAGCACTGACCTGCCACAGCACCCACTCCCTCAGCACTGACCCTCCCACAGCATCGACTCCCTCAGCACTGATCCACCCACAGCGCCCATCCCTCAGCAGTGACCCTCGCACAGCACCCGCTCCCTCAGCACTGACCCTCCCACAGCACCCGCTCCCACAGCACTGACCCTCCCACAGCACCCACTCCCACAGCACTGACCTGCCACAGCACCCACTCCCTCAGCACTGACCCTCCCGCAGCACCCACTCCCTCAGCACTGACATCCCGCTGCACCAACTCCCTCAGCACTGACCCTCCCACAGCACTGACCCTCCCACAGCACCCACTCGCTCAGCACTGACCCTCCCACAGTGCCCACTCCCACAGCACTGACCCTCCCACAGCACCCACTCCCTCAGCGCTGACCCTCCAACATCACCCACTCCCTCAGCACTGACTCTCCCACAGCACCCACTCCCTCTGCACTGACCCTCCCACAGTGCCCGCTCCCTCAGCGCTGACCCGCCCTCTGCGCCCATTCCCTCAGAACTGACCAACCCACAGCGCCCACTCCCTCAGCACTGACCCTCCCACAGCACCCACTCCCTCAGCTCTGACCCTCGCACAGCACCCACTCCCTCAGCGCTGACACTCCCGGAGCCCCCACTCCCTCAGCTCTGACCCTCCCACAGCATCCACTCCCTCAGCACTGACCCTCCCACAGCGCCCGCTCCCTCAGCACTGGCCCTACCTCAACACTGACACTCCCACAGCGCCGCTCCCTCAACACTGACCCTCCCACAGCGCCCGCTCCCTCAACACTGACCCTCCCACAGCACCCACTCCCTCAGCACTGACCGTCCCACAGCGCCCGCTCCCTCAGCACTGACCCTCCCTCAGCACTGACACTCCCACAGCGCCGCTCCCTCAACATTGACCCTCCCACAGCGCCCACTCCCTCAGCACTGACCCTCCCACAGCACCCACTCCCTCAGCACTGACCATCCCACAGCACCCACTCCCTCAGCACTGACCGTCCCACAGCGCCCGCTCCCTCAGCACTGACCCTCCCTCAGCACTGACACTCCCACAGCGCCCGCACCCTCAGCACTGACCCTCCCACAGCACCCACTCACTCAGCACTGACTCTCCCACAGCTCCCGGTCCCTCAGCACTGACCCACCCACAGCGCCCACTCCCTCAGCACTGACATCCCACTGCACCCACTCCCTCAGCACTGACGCTCCCACAGCACCCGCTCCCTCAGCACTGACCCTCCCACAGCACCCACTCCCACAGCACTGACCTGCCACAGCACCCACTCCCTCAGCACTGACCCTCCCGCAGCACCCACTCCCTCAGCACTGACATCCCACTGCACCCACTCCCTCAGCACTGACGCTCCCACAGCGCCCGCTCCCTCAGCACTGACCCTCCCACAGCACCCACTCCCTCAGCACTGACCATCCCACAGCACCCACTCCCTCAGCGCTGACGCTCCCACAGCATCGACTCCCTCAGCACTGATCCACCCACAGCGCCCACTCCCTCAGCACTGACCCTCGCACAGCACCCGCTCCCTCAGCACTGACCCTCCCACAGCACCCACTCCCACAGCACTGACCTGCCACAGCACCCAGTCCCTCAGCACTGACATCCCACTGCACCCACTCCCTCAGCACTGACGCTCCCACAGCGCCCGCTCCCACAGCACTGACCCTCCCACAGCACACACTCCCACAGCACTGACCCTCCCACAGTGCCCGCTCCCTCAACACTGACCCTCCCACAGCGCCCACTCCCTCAGCACTGACCCTCCCACAGCACTGACCCTCCCACAGCACCCACTCGCTCGGCACTGACCCTCCCACAGCGCCCACTCCCTCAGCGCTGACCCTCCCACAGCACCCACTCGCTCAGCACTGACCCTCCCACAGTGCCCGCTCCCATAGCACTGACCCTCCCACAGCACCCACTCCCTCAGCTCTGACCCTCGCACAGCACCCACTCCCTCAGCGCTGACGCTCCCGGAGCCCCCACTCCCTCAGCTCTGACCCTCCCACAGCGCCCACTCCCTCAGCACTGACCCTCCCACAGCACCCGCTTCCTCAGCACTGTCCCTCCCACAGCGCCCGCTCCCTCAGCACTGACCCTCCCACAGCGCCCGCTCCCTCAACACTGACCCTCCCACAGCACACACTCCCTCAGCACTGACCCTCCCACAGCACCCACTCCCTCAGCACTGACCGTCCCAGAGCGCCCGCTCCCTCAGCACTGACCCTCCCTCAGCACTGACACTCCCACAGCGCCGCTCCCTCAGCACTGACCCTCCCACAGCACCCACTCCCTCAGCACTGACCATCCCACAGCACCCACTCCCTCAGCGCTGACGCTCCCACAGCGCCCACTCCCTCAGCACTGACCCTCGCACAGCACCCGCTCCCTCAGCACTGACCCTCCCACAGCACCCACTCCCACAGCACTGACCTGCCACAGCACCCACTCCCTCAGCACTGACATCCCACTGCACCCACTCCCTCAGCACTGACGCTCCCACAGCGCCCGCTCCCACAGCACTGACCCTCCCACAGCACCCACTCCCACAGCACTGACCCTCCCACAGTGCCCGCTCCCTCAACACTGACCCTCCCACAGCACCCGCTCCCTCAGCGCTAACGCTCCCGGAGCACCCACTCCCTCAGCTCTGACACTCGCACAGCACCCGCTCCCTCAGCACTGACCCTCCCACAGCACCCACTCCCTCAGCACTGACCCTCCCACAGCACCCACTCCCTCAGCACTGACCGTCCCACAGCGTCCGCTCCCTCAGCACTGACCCTCCCTCAGCACTGACCCTCGCACAGCACCCGCTCCCACAGCACTGACCCTCCCACAGCACCCACTCCCACAGCACTGACCTGCCACAGCACCCACTCCCTCAGCACTGACCCTCCCGCAGCACCCACTCCCTCAGCACTGACATCCCACTGCACCCACTCCCTCAGCACTGACCCTCCCACAGCGCCCGCTCGCTCAGCACTGACCCTCCCACAGCACTGACCCTCCCACAGCACCCACTCGCTCAGCACTGACCCTCCCACAGTGCACGCTCCCTCAACACTGACCCTCCCACAGCACCCACTCCCACAGCACTGACCCTCCCACGGTGCCCACTCCCTCTGCACTGACCCTCCCACAGCGCCCACTCCCTCAGCGCTGACGCTCCCGGAGCACCCACTCCCTCAGCACTGACCAACCCACAGCGCCTACTCCCTCAGCACTGACCCTTGCACAGCACCCGCTCCCTCAGCACTGATCCTCCCACAGCGCCCGCTTCCTCAGCACTGACCCTCCCTCAGCGCCCGCTTCCTCAGCACTGACCCTCCCTCAGCGCCCGCTCCCTCAGCACTGACCCTCCCACAGTGCCCGCTCCCTCAGTGCTGACCCGCCCTCTGCGCCCATTCCCTCAGAACTGACCCTCCCACAACACCCGCTCCCTCAGCAATGACCCTCCCACAGCGCCCGCTCCCTCAGCACTGACCCTCGCACGGCATCCACTCCCTCAGCACTGACCCTCCCACAGCGCCCACTCCCACAGCACTGACCCTCCCACGGTGCCCACTCCCTCTGCACTGACCCTCCCACAGCGCCCACTCCTCAGCGCTGACGCTCCCGGAGCACCCACTCCCTCAGCACTGACCAACCCACAGCGCCTACTCACTCAGCACTGACCCTCCCACAGCACCCACTCCCTCAGCTCTGACCCTTGCACAGCACCCGCTCCCTCAGCACTGACCCTCCCACAGTGCCCGCTCCCTCAGTGCTGACCCGCCCTCTGCGCCCATTCCCTCAGAACAGACCCTCCCACAGCACCCGCTCCCTCAGCACTGACCCTCCCACAGCGCCCGCTCCCTCAGCACTGACCCTCCCACGGCATCCACTCCCACAGCACTGACCCTCCCACAGCTCCCGGTCCCTCAGCACTGACTCTCCCACAGCACCCACTCCCTCTGCACTGACCCTCCCACAGTGCCAGCTCCCTCAGCGCTGACCCGCCCTCTGCGCCCATTCCCTCAGAACTGACCCTCCCACAGCGCCCACTCCCTCAACACTGACCCTCCCACAGCACCCACTCCCACAGCACTGACCCTCCCACAGCGCCCGCTCGCTCAGCACTGACCCTCCCACAGCACCCACGCCCTCAGCACTGACCCTCCCACGGTGCCCACTCCCTCAACACTGACCCTCCCACAGCACCCACTCCCTCAGCGCTGACGCTCCCACAGCACCCACTCCCTCAGCACTGACCCTCCCACAGCACCCGCTCCCTCAGCACTGACCCTCCCACTGCGTCCACTCCCTCAGCACTGACCCTCCCACAGCGCCCGCTCCCTCAGCACTGACCCTCCACAGCGGCCACTCCCTCAGCACTGACCCGCACACAGCACCCACTCCCTCAGCACTGATCCTCCCACAGCGCCCGCTTCCTCAGCACTGACCCTCCACAGCGGACACTCCCTCAGCACTGACCCTCCCACAGCACCCACTCCCTCAGCACTGACCCTCCCACAGCACCCACTCCCTCAGCGCTGACCCTCCAACATCACCCACTCCCTCAGCACTGACTCTCCCACAGCACCCACTCCCTCTGCACTGACCCTCCCACAGTGCCCGCTCCCTCAGCGCTGACCCGCCCTCTGCGCCCATTCCCTCAGAACTGACCAACCCACAGCGCCCACTCCCTCAGCACTGACCCTCCCACAGCACCCACTCCCTCAGCTCTGACCCTCCCACAGCACCCACTCCCTCAGCGCTGACACTCCCGGAGCCCCCACTCCCTCAGCTCTGACCCTCCCACAGCATCCACTCCCTCAGCACTGACCCTCCCACAGCGCCCGCTCCCTCAGCACTGGCCCTACCTCAACACTGACACTCCCACAGCGCCCGCTCCCTCAGCACTGACCCTCCCACAGCACCCACTCCCTCAGCACTGACCGTCCCACAGCGCCCGCTCCCTCAGCACTGACCCTCCCTCAGCACTGACACTCCCACAGCGCCGCTCCCTCAACACTGACCCTCCCACAGCGCCCGCTCCCTCAGCACTGACCCTCCCACAGCACCCACTCCCTCAGCACTGACCATCCCACAGCACCCACTCCCTCAGCACTGACCGTCCCACAGCGCCCGCTCCCTCAGCACTGACCCTCCCTCAGCACTGACACTCCCACAGCGCCCGCTCCCTCAGCACTGACCCTCCCACAGCACCCACTCACTCAGCACTGACTCACCCACAGCTCCCGGTCCCTCAGCACTGACCCACCCACAGCGCCCACTCCCTCAGCACTGACATCCCACTGCACCCACTCCCTCAGCACTGACGCTCCCACAGCACCCGCTCCCTCAGCACTGACCCTCCCACAGCACCCACTCCCACAGCACTGACCTGCCACAGCACCCACTCCCTCAGCACTGACCCTCCCGCAGCACCCACTCCCTCAGCACTGACATCCCACTGCACCCACTCCCTCACCACTGACGCTCCCACAGCGCCCGCTCCCTCAGCACTGACCCTCCCACAGCACTGACCCTCCCACAGCACCCACTCGCTCGGCACTGACCCTCCCACAGCGCCCACTCCCTCAGCACTGATCCACCCACAGCGCCCATCCCTCAGCACTGACCCTCCCACAGCACCCACTCCCACAGCACTGACCTGCCACAGCACCCACTCCCTCAGCACTGACCCTCCCGCAGCACCCACTCCCTCAGCACTGACATCCCGCTGCACCAACTCCCTCAGCACTGACATCCCGCTGCACCAACTCCCTCAGCACTGACCCTCCCACAGCACCCGCTCCCACAGCACTGACCCTCCCACAGCACCCACTCCCACAGCACTGACCTGCCACAGCACCCACTCCCTCAGCACTGACCCTCCCGCAGCACCCACTCCCTCAGCACTGACATCCCGCTGCACCAACTCCCTCAGCACTGACCCTCCCACAGCACCCGCTCCCTCAGCACTGACCCTCCCACAGCACTGACCCTCCCACAGCACCCACTCGCTCGGCACTGACCCTCCCACAGCGCCCACTCCCTCAGCGCTGACCCTCCCACAGCACCCACTCGCTCAGCACTGACCCTCCCACAGTGCCCGCTCCCACAGCACTGACCCTCCCACAGCACCCACTCCCTCAGCTCTGACCCTCGCACAGCACCCACTCCCTCAGCGCTGACGCTCCCGGAGCCCCCACTCCCTCAGCTCTGACCCTCCCACAGCGCCCACTCCCTCAGCACTGACCCTCCCACAGCACCCGCTTCCTCAGCACTCTCCCTCCCACAGCGCCCGCTCCCTCAGCACTGACCCTCCCACAGCGCCCGCTCCCTCAACACTGACCCTCCCACAGCACACACTCCCTCAGCACTGACCCTCGCACAGCACCCACTCCCTCAGCACTGACCGTCCCACAACGCCCGCTCCCTCAGCACTGACCCTCCCTCAGCACTGACACTCCCACAGCGCCGCTCCCTCAGCACTGACCCTCCCACAGCACCCACTCCCTCAGCACTGACCATCCCACAGCACCCACTCCCTCAGCGCTGACGCTCCCACAGCATCGACTCCCTCAGCACTGATCCACCCACAGCGCCCACTCCCTCAGCACTGACCCTCGCACAGCACCCGCTCCCTCAGCACTGACCCTCCCACAGCACCCACTCCCACAGCACTGACCTGCCACAGCACCCACTCCCTCAGCACTGACATCCCACTGCGCCCACTCCCTCAGCACTGACCCTCCACAGCACTGACCCTCCCACAGCACCCACTCGCTCGGCACTGACCCTCCCACAGCGCCCACTCCCTCAGCGCTGACCCTCCCACAGCACCCACTCGCTCAGCACTGACCCTCCCACAGTGCCCGCTCCCACAGCACTGACCCTCCCACAGCACCCACTCCCTCAGCTCTGACCCTCGCACAGCACCCACTCCCTCAGCGCTGACGCTCCCGGAGCCCCCACTCCCTCAGCTCTGACCCTCCCACAGCGCCCACTCCCTCAGCACTGACCCTCCCACAGCACCCGCTTCCTCAGCACTGTCCCTCCCACAGCGCCCGCTCCCTCAGCACTGACCCTCCCACAGCGCCCGCTCCCTCAACACTGACCCTCCCACAGCACACACTCCCTCAGCACTGACCCTCCCACAGCACCCACTCCCTCAGCACTGACCGTCCCAGAGCGCCCGCTCCCTCAGCACTGACCCTCCCTCAGCACTGACACTCCCACAGCGCCGCTCCCTCAGCACTGACCCTTCCACAGCACCCACTCCCTCAGCACTGACCATCCCACAGCACCCACTCCCTCAGCGCTGACGCTCCCACAGCGCCCACTCCCTCAGCACTGACCCTCGCACAGCACCCGCTCCCTCAGCACTGACCCTCCCACAGCACCCACTCCCACAGCACTGACCTGCCACAGCACCCACTCCCTCAGCACTGACATCCCACTGCACCCACTCCCTCAGCACTGACGCTCCCACAGCGCCCGCTCCCACAGCACTGACCCTCCCACAGCACCCACTCCCACAGCACTGACCCTCCCACAGTGCCCGCTCCCTCAACACTGACCCTCCAACAGCACCCGCTCCCTCAGCGCTAACGCTCCCGGAGCACCCACTCCCTCAGCTCTGACACTCGCACAGCACCCGCTCCCTCAGCACTGACCCTCCCACAGCACCCACTCCCTCAGCACTGACCGTCCCACAGCGCCCGCTCCCTCAGCACTGACCCTCCCTCAGCACTGACCCTCGCACAGCACCCGCTCCCACAGCACTGACCCTCCACAGCACCCACTCCCACAGCACTGACCTGCCACAGCACCCACTCCCTCAGCACTGACCCTCCCGCAGCACCCACTCCCTCAGCACTGACATCCCACTGCACCCACTCCCTCAGCACTGACCCTCCCACAGCGCCCGCTCGCTCAGCACTGACCCTCCCACAGCACTGACCCTCCCACAGCACCCACTCGCTCAGCACTGACCCTCCCACAGTGCACGCTCCCTCAACACTGACCCTCCCACAGCACCCACTCCCACAGCACTGACCCTCCCACGGTGCCCACTCCCTCTGCACTGACCCTCCCACAGCGCCCACTCCCTCAGCGCTGACGCTCCCGGAGCACCCACTCCCTCAGCACTGACCAACCCACAGCGCCTACTCCCTCAGCACTGACCCTTGCACAGCACCCGCTCCCTCAGCACTGATCCTCCCACAGCGCCCGCTTCCTCAGCACTGACCCTCCCTCAGCGCCCGCTCCCTCAGCACTGACCCTCCCACAGTGCCCGCTCCCTCAGTGCTGACCCGCCCTCTGCGCCCATTCCCTCAGAACTGACCCTCCCACAACACCCACTCCCTCAGCAATGACCCTCCCACAGCGCCCGCTCCCTCAGCACTGACCCTCCCACGGCATCCACTCCCTCAGCACTGACCCTCCCACAGCGCCCACTCCCACAGCACTGACCCTCCCACGGTGCCCACTCCCTCTGCACTGACCCTCCCACAGCGCCCACTCCTCAGCGCTGACGCTCCCGGAGCACCCACTCCCTCAGCACTGACCAACCCACAGCGCCTACTCACTCAGCACTGACCCTCCCACAGCACCCACTCCCTCAGCTCTGACCCTTGCACAGCACCCGCTCCCTCAGCACTGACCCTCCCACAGTGCCCGCTCCCTCAGTGCTGACCCGCCCTCTGCGCCCATTCCCTCAGAACAGACCCTCCCACAGCACCCGCTCCCTCAGCACTGACCCTCCCACAGCGCCCGCTCCCTCAGCACTGACCCTCCCACGGCATCCACTCCCACAGCACTGACCCTCCCACAGCTCCCGGTCCCTCAGCACTGACCCTCCCACAGCACCCACTCCCTCAGCGCTGACCCTCCAACATCACCCACTCCCTCAGCACTGACTCTCCCACAGCACCCACTCCCTCTGCACTGACCCTCCCACAGTGCCAGCTCCCTCAGCGCTGACCCGCCCTCTGCGCCCATTCCCTCAGAACTGACCCTCCCACAGCGCCCACTCCCTCAACACTGACCCTCCCACAGCACCCACTCCCACAGCACTGACCCTCCCACAGCGCCCGCTCGCTCAGCACTGACCCTCCCACAGCACCCACGCCCTCAGCGCTGACGCTCCCACAGCACCCACTCCCTCAGCACTGACCCTCCCACAGCACCCGCTCCCTCAGCACTGACCCTCCCACTGCGTCCACTCCCTCAGCACTGACCCTCCCACAGCGCCCGCTCCCTCAGCACTGACCCTCCACAGCGGCCACTCCCTCAGCACTGACCCGCACACAGCACCCACTCCCTCAGCACTGATCCTCCCACAGCGCCCGCTTCCTCAGCACTGACCCTCCACAGCGGACACTCCCTCAGCACTGACCCTCCCACAGCACCCACTCCCTCAGCACTGACCCTCCCACAGCACCCACTCCCTCAGCGCTGACCCTCCAACATCACCCACTCCCTCAGCACTGACTCTCCCACAGCACCTACTCCCTCTGCACTGACCCTCCCACAGCGCCCACTCCCTCAGCGCTGACGCTCCCGGAGCACCCACTCCCTCAGCACTGACCCTCCCACAGCACCCACTCCCTCAGCTCTGACCCTTGCACAGCACCCACTCCCTCAGCACTGACCCTCCCACAGCACCTGCTCCCTCAGCACTGACCCTCCCACAGCACCCACTGCCTCAGCACTGATCCTCCCACAGCGCCCGCTTCCTCAGCACTGACCCTCCCACAGCGCCTGCTCCCTCAACACTGACCCTCCCACAGCGCACACTCCCTCAGCACTGACCCTCCCACAGCACCCACTCCCTCAGCACTGACCGTCCCACAGCGCCCGCTCCCTCAGCACTGACCCTCCCTCAGCACTGACCCTCCCACAGCACCGCTCCCTCAGCACTGACCCTCCCACAGCACCCACTCCCTCAGCACTGACTCTCCCACAGCTCCCGGTCCCTCAGCACTGACCCTCCCACAGCACCCACTCCCTCAGCACTGACCCTCGCACAGCACCCGCTCCCTCAGCACTGACCCTCCCACAGCACCCGCTCCCACAGCACTGACCCTCCCACAGCACCCACTCCCACAGAACTGACCTGCCGCAGCACCCACTCCCTCAGCACTGACATCCCACTGCACCCACTCCCTCAGCACTGACGATCCCACAGCGCCCGCTCCCTCAGCACGGACCCTCCCACAGTGCCCGCTCCCTTAACACTGACCCTCCCACAGCGCCCGCTCCCTCAGCACCCCCTCCCTCAGCACTGACCCTCCCACAGCGCCCGCTCGCTTAGCACTGACCCTCCCACAGCACCCACGCCCTCAGCACTGACCCTCCCACGGTGCCCACTCCCTCAGCACTGACCCTCCCACAGCAACACTCCCACAGTGCTGACCCTCCCACAGCACCCACGCCCTCAGCACTGACCCTCCCACGGTGCCCACTGCCTCAACACTGACCCTCCCACAGCAACACTCCCACAGTGCTGACCCTCCCACAGCGCCCACTACCTCAGCACTGACCCTCCCACAGCGCCCGCTCCCTCAGCGCTGACGCTCCCACAGCACCCACTCCCTCAGCACTGACCCTCCCACAGCACCCACTCCCTCAGCACTGACCCTCCCACAGCACCCGCTCCCTCATCACTGACCCTCCCACTGCATCCACTTCCTCAGCACTGACCCTCCCACAGCGCCCGCTCCCTCAGCACTGACCCTCCACAGCGGCCACTCCCTCAGCACTGACCCTCCCACACCTCCCGCTTCCTCAGCACTGACCCTCCCACAGCACCCACTCCCTCAGCACTGATCCTCCCACAGCGCCCGATTCCTCAGCACTGACCCTCCACAGCGACCGCTTCCTCAGCACTGACCCTCCCACAGCGCCCGCTCCCTCAGCACTGACCCTCCCACAGCACCCACTCCCTCAGCACTGACCCTCCCACAGCACCCACTCCCTCAGCACTGACTCTCCCACAGCACCCACTCCCTCAGCACTGACCAACCCACAGCGCCCACTCCCTCAGCACTGACCCTCCCACATCACCCACTCCCTCAGCTCTGACCCTTGCACAGCACCCGCTCCCTCAGCACTGACCCTCCCACAGCACCCACTCCCTCAGCACTGACCCTCCCACAGCACCCACTCCCTCAGCACTGACCCTCCCACAGCACCCGCTTCCTCAGCACTGTCCCTCCCACAGCGCCCGCTCCCTCAGCACTGGCCCTCCCTCAGCACTGTCCCTCCCACAGCGCCCGCTCCCTCAGCACTGACCCTCCCACAGCACCCACTCCCTCAGCACTGACCATCCCACAGCACCCACTCCCTCAGCGCTGATGCTCCCACAGCATCGACTCCCTCAGCACTGATCCACCCACAGCGCCCACTCCCTCAGCACTGACCCTCGCACAGCACCCGCTCCCTCAGCACTGACCCTCCCACAGCACCCGCTCCCACAGCACTGACCTGCCACAGCACCTACTCCCTCAGCACTGACGCTCCCACAGCGCCCGCTCCCTCAGCACTGACCCTCCCACAGCACTGACCCTCCCACAGCGCCCGCTCGCTCAGCACTGACCCTCCCACAGCACCCACTCCCTCAGCACTGACGCTCCCACAGCGCCCGCTCCCTCAGCACTGACCCTCCCACAGCACTGACCCTCCCACAGCACCGCTCCCTCAGCACTGACCCTCCCACAGCACCCACTCCCTCAGCACTGACTCTCCCACAGCTCCCGGTCCCTCAGCACTGACCCTCCCACAGCGCCCACTCCCTCAGCACTGACCATCCCACAGCACCCACTCCCTCAGCACTGACCCTCGCACAGCACCCGCTCCCTCAGCACTGACCCTCCCACAGCACCCGCTCCCACAGCACTGACCCTCCCACAGCACCCACTCCCACAGAACTGACCTGCCGCAGCACCCACTCCCTCAGCACTGACATCCCACTGCACCCACTCCCTCAGCACTGACGATCCCACAGCGCCCGCTCCCTCAGCACGGACCCTCCCACAGTGCCCGCTCCCTTAACACTGACCCTCCCACAGCGCCCGCTCCCTCAGCACCCCCTCCCTCAGCACTGACCCTCCCACAGCGCCCGCTCGCTTAGCACTGACCCTCCCACAGCACCCACGCCCTCAGCACTGACCCTCCCACGGTGCCCACTCCCTCAGCACTGACCCTCCCACAGCAACACTCCCACAGTGCTGACCCTCCCACAGCACCCACGCCCTCAGCACTGACCCTCCCACGGTGCCCACTGCCTCAACACTGACCCTCCCACAGCAACACTCCCACAGTGCTGACCCTCCCACAGCGCCCACTACCTCAGCACTGACCCTCCCACAGCGCCCGCTCCCTCAGCGCTGACGCTCCCACAGCACCCACTCCCTCAGCACTGACCCTCCCACAGCACCCACTCCCTCAGCACTGACCCTCCCACAGCACCCACTCCCTCAGCACTGACCCTCCCACAGCACCCGCTCCCTCATCACTGACCCTCCCACTGCATCCACTTCCTCAGCACTGACCCTCCCACAGCGCCCGCTCCCTCAGCACTGACCCTCCACAGCGGCCACTCCCTCAGCACTGACCCTCCCACACCTCCCGCTTCCTCAGCACTGACCCTCCCACAGCACCCACTCCCTCAGCACTGATCCTCCCACAGCGCCCGATTCCTCAGCACTGACCCTCCACAGCGACCGCTTCCTCAGCACTGACCCTCCCACAGCGCCCGCTCCCTCAGCACTGACCCTCCCACAGCACCCACTCCCTCAGCACTGACCCTCCCACAGCACCCACTCCCTCAGCACTGACTCTCCCACAGCACCCACTCCCTCAGCACTGACCAACCCACAGCGCCCACTCCCTCAGCACTGACCCTCCCACATCACCCACTCCCTCAGCTCTGACCCTTGCACAGCACCCGCTCCCTCAGCACTGACCCTCCCACAGCACCCACTCCCTCAGCACTGACCCTCCCACAGCTCCCACTCCCTCAGCACTGACCCTCCCACAGCACCCGCTTCCTCAGCACTGTCCCTCCCACAGCGCCCGCTCCCTCAGCACTGGCCCTCCCTCAGCACTGTCCCTCCCACAGCGCCCGCTCCCTCAGCACTGACCCTCCCACAGCACCCACTCCCTCAGCACTGACCATCCCACAGCACCCACTCCCTCAGCGCTGATGCTCCCACAGCATCGACTCCCTCAGCACTGATCCACCCACAGCGCCCACTCCCTCAGCACTGACCCTCGCACAGCACCCGCTCCCTCAGCACTGACCCTCCCACAGCACCCGCTCCCACAGCACTGACCTGCCACAGCACCCACTCCCTCAGCACTGACGCTCCCACAGCGCCCGCTCCCTCAGCACTGACCCTCCCACAGCACTGACCCTCCCACAGCGCCCGCTCGCTCAGCACTGACCCTCCCACAGCACCCACGCCCTCAGCACTGACCCTCCCACGGTGCCCACTCCTTCAACACTGACCCACCCACAGCAACACTCCCACAGCGCTGACCCTCCCACAGCGCCCACTACCTCAGCACTGACCCTCCCACAGCGCCCGCTCCCTCAGCACTGACGCTCCCACAGCACCCACTCCCTCAGCACTGACCCTCCCACAGCACCCGCTCCCTCAGCACTGACCCTCCCACTGCATCCACTACCTCAGCACTGACCCTCCCACAGCGCCCGCTCCCTCAGCACTGACCCTCCACAGCACCCACTCCCTCAGCACTGACCCTCCCACAGCGACCGCTCCCTCAGCACTGACCCTCCCACAGCACCCGCTCCCTCAGCACTGACCCTCCCACTGCATCCACTCCCTCAGCACTGACCCTCCCACAGCGCCCGCTCCCTCAGCACTGACCCTCCCACGGCATCCACTCCCTCAGCGCTGACCCTCCAACATCACCCACTCCCTCAGCACTGACTCTCCCACAGCGCCCACTCCCTCAGCACTGACGCTCCCGGAGCACCCACTCCCTCAGCTCTGAACCTCGCACAGCACCCGCTTCCTCAGCACTGTCCCTCCCACAGCGCCCGCTCCCTCAGCACTGGCCCTCCCTCAGCACCCGCTCCCTCAGCACTGACCCTCCCACAGCGCCCGCTCCCTCAACACTGACCCTCCCACAGCACACACTCCCTCAGCACTGACCGTCCCACAGCGCCCGCTCCCTCAGCACTGACCCTCCCTCACCACTGACACTCCCACAGCATCGACTCCCTCAGCACTGATCCACCCACAGCGCCCACTCCCTCAGCACTGACCCTCGCACAGCACCCGCTCCCTCAGCACTGACCCTCGCACAGCACCCGCTCCCTCAGCACTGACCCTCCCACAGCACCCACTCCCACAGCACTGACCTGCCACAGCACCCACTCCCTCAGCACTGACCCTCCCGCAGCACCCTCTCCCTCAGCACTGACATCCCACTGCACCCACTCCCTCAGCACTGACGCTCCCACAGCACCCGCTCCCTCAACACTGACCCTCCCACAGCACCCACTCCCACAGCACTGACCCTCCCACAGCGCCCGCTCCCTCAGCACTGACCCTCCCACAGCTCCCGGTCCCTCAGCACTGACCCTCCCACAGCACCCACTCGCTCAGCACTGACTCTCCCACAGCTCCCGGTCCCTCAGCACTGACTCTCCCACAGCACCCGCTCCCTCAGCACTGACCTTCCCACAGCACTGACCCTCCCCCAGGACCCACTCGCTCAGCACTGACATCCCACTGCACCCACTCCCACAGCACTGACCCTCCCACAGCACCCACGCCCTCAGCTCTGACCCTCCCACGGTGCCCACTCCCTCAACACTGACGGTCCCACGGCAACACTCCCACAGCGCTGACCCTCCCACAGCGCCCACTACTTCAGCACTGACCCTCCCACAGCGCCCGCTCCCTCAGCGCTGACGCTCCCACAGCACCCACTCCCTCAGCACTGACCCTCACACAGCGCCCGCTCCCTCAGCACTGACCCTCCACAGCGGCCACTCCCTCAGCACTGACCCTCCCACACCTCCCGCTTCCTCAGCACTGACCCTCCCACAGCACCCACTCCCTCAGCACTGATCCTCCCACAGCACCTGCTTCCTCAGCACTGACCCTCCCACTGCATCCACTCCCTCAGCACTGACCCTCACACAGCGCCCGCTCCCTCAGCACTGACCCTCCACAGCGGCCACTCCCTCAGCACTGACCCTCCCACACCACCCACTCCCTCAGCACTGACCCTCCCACAGCACCCACTCCCTCAGCACTGACCCTCCCACAGCACTCACTCCCTCAGCGCTGACTCTCCCACAGCACCAACTCCCTCTGGACTGACCCTCCCACAGTGCCCACTCCCTCAGCACTGACCCTCCCACAGCACTCACTCCCTCAGCGCTGACTCTCCCACAGCACCAACTCCCTCTGGACTGACCCTCCCACAGCACCCACTCCCTCAGCACTGACCCTCCCACAGCACTCACTCCCTCAGCGCTGACTCTCCCACAGCACCAACTCCCTCTGGACTGACCCTCCCACAGCGCCCACTCCCTCAGCACTGACCCTCCCACAGCACACACTCCCTCAGCTCTGACCCGCGCACAGCACCCGCTCCCTCAGCACTGACCCTCCCACAGCACCCACTCCCTCACCAGTGAGCCTCCCACAGCACACACTCCCTCAGCACTGACCCTCCCACAGCACACACTCCCTCAGCACTGAACCTCCCACAGCGCCCGCTCCCTCAGTACTGACCCTCCCTCAACACTGACCCTCCCACAGCACACACTCCCTCACCAATGACCCTCCCACAGCGCCCATCGCTCAGCACTGACCCTCCCACAGCGCCCACTACCTCAGCACTGACCCTCCCACAGCGCCAGCTTCCTCAGCGCTGACGCTCCCACAGCACCCACTCCCTCAGCAGTGACCCTCCCACAGCACCCGCTCCCTCAGCACTGACTCTCCCACTGCATCCACACCCTCAGCACTGACCAACCCACAGCGCCCACTCCCTCAGCACTGACCCTCCCACAGCACCCACTCCCTCAGCTCTGACCCTTGCACAGCACCCGATCCCTCAGCACTGACCCTCCCACAGCACCCACTGCCTCAGCACTGATCCTCCCACAGCGCCCGCTTCCTCAGCACTGACCCTCCCACAGCGCCCGCTCCCTCAGCACTGACCCTCCCACAGTGCCCGCTCCCTCAGTGCTGACCCGCCCTCTGCGCCCATTCCCTCAGAACTGACCCTCCCACAGCACCCACTCCCTCAGCACTGACCCTCCCACAGCGCCGGCTCCCACAGCACTGACCCTCCCTCAGCACTGACCCTCCCACAGCACACACTCCCTCACCAATGACCCTCCCACAGCGCCCGCTCGCTCAGCACTGACCCTCCCACAGCGCCCACTACCTCAGCACTGACCCTCCCACAGCGCCAGCTTCCTCAGCGCTGACGCTCCCACAGCACCCACTCCCTCAGCAGTGACCCTCCCACAGCACCCGCTCCCTCAGCACTGACTCTCCCACTGCATCCACTCCCTCAGCACTGACCCTCCCACAGCGCCCGCTCCCTCAGCACTGACCCTCCCACAGCACACACTCCCTCAGCACTGACCCTCCCACAGCACTCACTCCCTCAGCACTGACCCTCCATCATCACCCACTCCCTCAGCACTGACTCTCCCACAGCACCCACTCCCTCTGCACTGACCTCCCACACTGACCGCTCCCTCACCGCTGACCAGTCCTCTGCGCCCATTCCCTCAGAACTGACCCTCCCACAGCGCCCACTTCCTCAGCGCTGACGCTCCCGGAGCACCCACTCCCTCAGCACTGACCAACCCACAGCGCCCGCTCCCTCAACACTGACCCTCCCACAGCACCCACTCCCACAGCACTGTCCCTCCCACAGCGCCCGCTCGCTCAGCACTGACCCTCCCACAGCACCCACTCCCTCAGCACTGACCCTCCCACGGTGCCCACTGCCTCAACACTGACCCTCCCACAGCAACACTCCCACAGCGCTGACCCTCCAACAGCGCCCACTACCTCAGCACTGACCCTCCCACAGCGCCCGCTCCCTCAGCGCTGACGCTCCCACAGCACCCACTCCCTCAGCACTGACCTCCCACAGCACCCGCTCCCTCAGCACTGACCCTCCCACAGCACCCGCTCCCTCAGCACTGACCCTCCCACAGCACCCGCTCCCTCAGCACTGACCCTTCCGCAGCACCCGCTCCCTCAGCACTGACCCTCCCACTGCATCCACTCCCTCAGCACTGACCCTCCCACAGCGCCCGCTCCCTCAGCACTGACCCTCCACAGCGGCCACTCCCTCAGCACTGACCCTCCCACACATCCCGCTTCCTCAGCACTGACCCTCCACAGCGGCCACTCCCTCAGCATTGACCCTCCCACAGCACCCACTCCCTCAGCACTGACCCTCCCACAGCGCCCACTCCCTCAGCACTGACGCTCCCACGGCATGCACTCCCTCAGAACTGACCCTCCCACAGCGCCCACTCCCTCAGCGCTGACGCTCCCGGAGCACCCACTCCCTCAGCACTGACCGACCCACAGCGCCCGCTCCCTCAACACTGACCCTCCCACAGCACCCACTCCAACAGCACTGACCCTCCCACAGCGCCCGCTCGCTCAGCACTGACCCTCCCACAGCACCCACGCCCTCAGCACTGACCCTCCCACAGCACCCGCTTCCTCAGCACTGACCCTCCACAGCGGCCACTCCCTCAGCACTGACCCTCCCACAGCACCCACTCCCTCAGCACTGACCCTCCCACAGCGACCGCTTCCTCAGCACTGACGCTCCCACGGCATCCACTCCCTCAGCACTGACCAACCCACAGCGCCCGCTCGCTCAACACTGACCCTCCCACAGCACCCACTCCCACAGCACAGTCCCTCCCACAGCGCCCGCTCGCTCAGCACTGACCCTCCCACAGCACCCACTCCCTCAGCACTGACCCTCCCACAGCACCCGCTCCCTCAGCGCTGACGCTCCCACAGCACCCACTCCCTCAGCACTGACCCTCCCACAGCACCCACTCCCTCAGCACTGACCCTCCCACAGCACCCACTCCCACAGCACAGTCCCTCCCACAGCGCCCGCTCGCTCAGCACTGACCCTCCCACAGCACCCACTCCCTCAGCACTGACCCTCCCACAGCACCCGCTCCCTCAGCGCTGACGCTCCCACAGCACCCACTCCCTCAGCACTGACCCTCCCACAGCACCCGCTCCCTCAGCACTGACCCTCCCACAGCACCCACTCCCTCAGCACTGACCCTCCCACAGCACCCGCTCCCTCAGCACTGACCCTCCCACAGCACCCACTCCCTCAGCACTGACCCTCCCACAGCACCCGCTCCCTCAGCACTGACCCTCCCACACCTCCCGCTTCCTCAGCACTGACCCTCCCACAGCGCCCGCTCCCTCAGCACTGACCCTCCACAGCGGCCACTCCCTCAGCACTGACCCTCCCACACATCCCGCTTCCTCAGCACTGACCCTCCACAGCGGCCACTCCCTCAGCATTGACCCTCCCACAGCACCCACTCCCTCAGCACTGACCCTCCCACAGCGCCCACTCCCTCAGCACTGACGCTCCCACGGCATGCACTCCCTCAGAACTGACCCTCCCACAGCGCCCACTCCCTCAGCGCTGACGCTCCCGGAGCACCCACTCCCTCAGCACTGACCAACCCACAGCGCCCGCTCCCTCAACACTGACCCTCCCACAGCACCCACTCCAACAGCACTGACCCTCCCACAGCGCCCGCTCGCTCAGCACTGACCCTCCCACAGCACCCACGCCCTCAGCACTGACCCTCCCACAGCACCCGCTTCCTCAGCACTGACCCTCCACAGCGGCCACTCCCTCAGCACTGACACTCCCACAGCACCCACTCCCTCAGCACTGACCCTCCCACAGCGACCGCTTCCTCAGCACTGACCCTCCCACTGCATCCACTCCCACAGCACTGACCCTCCCACAGCGCCCGCTCCCTCAGCACTGACCCTCCACAGCGGCCACTCCCTCAGCACTGACCCTCCCACACCTCCCACTTCCTCAGCACTGACCCTCCACAGCGGCCACTCCCTCAGCACTGACCCTCCCACAGCACCCACTCCCTCAGCACTGACCCTCCCACAGCGACCGCTTCCTCAGCACTGACGCTCCCACGGCATCCACTCCCTCAGTACTGACCCTCCTACAGCGCCCGCTCCCTCAGCACTGACCCTCCCACAGCACCAACTCCCTCAGCACTGACCCTCCCACAGCACGCCCTCCCTCAGCGCTGACCCTCCAACATCACCCACTCCCTCAGCACTGACTCTCCCACAGCACCCACTCCCTCTGCACTGACCCTCCCACAGCGCCCACTCCCTCAGCGCTGACGCTCCCGGAGCACCCACTCCCTCAGCACTGACCAACCCACAGCGCCCACTCCCTCAGCACTGACCCTCCCACAGCACCCACTCCCTCAGCTCTGACCCTTGCACAGCATCCGCTCCCTCAGCACTGACCCTCCCACAGCACCCACTGCCTCAGCACTGATCCTCCCACAGCGCCCGCTTCCTCAGCACTGACCCTCCCACAGCGCCGCTCCCTCAGCACTGACCCTCCCACAGCACCCGCTCCCTCAGCACTGACCCTCCCACAGCACCCACTCCCTCAGCACTGACCCTCCCACAGCACCCATTTCCTCAGCACTGTCCCTCCCATAGCGCCCGCTCCCTCAGCACTGGCCCTCCCTCAGCACTGACCCTCCCACAGCGCCCGCTCCCTCAACACTGACCCTCCCACAGCACACACTCCCTCAGCACTGACCCTCCCACAGCACCCACTCCCTCAGCACTGACCGTCCCACAGCGCCCGCTCCCTCAGCACTGACCCTCCCTCAGCACTGACCGTCCCACAGCGCCCGCTCCCTCAGCACTGACCCTCCCTCAGCACTGACCCTCCCACAGCGCCCGCTCCCTCAACACTGACCCTCCCACAGCACACACTCCCTCAGCACTGACCCTCCCACAGCACCCACTCCCTCAGCACTGACCGTCCCACAGCGCCGCTCCCTCAACACTGACCCTCCCACAGCATCGACTCCCTCAGCACTGATCCACCCACAGCGCCCACTCCCTCAGCACTGACCCTCCCTCAGCACCCGCTCCCTCAGCACTGACCCTCCCACAGCACCCGCTCCCTCAGCACTGACCCTCCCTCAGCGCCCGCTCCCTCAGCACTGACCCTCCCACAGCATCGACTCCCTCAGCACTGATCTACCCACAGCGCCCACTCCGTCAGCACTGACCCTCGCACAGCACCCGCTCCCTCAGCACTGACCCTCCCACAGCACCCGCTCCCACAGCACTGACCCTCCCACAGCACCCACTCCCACAGCACTGACCTGCCACAGCACCCACTCCCTCAGCACTGACCCTCCCGCAGCACCCACTCCCTCAGCACTGACATCCCACAGCGCCCGCTCCCTCAGCACTGACCCTCCCACAGCACTGACCCTCCCACAGCACCCACTCGCTCAGCACTGACCCTCCTACTGTGCCCGCTCCCTCAACACTGACCCTCCCACAGCACCCACTCCCACAGCACTGACCCTCCCACAGCACCCACTCCCTCAGCACTGACCCTCCCACAGCGACCGCTTCCTCAGCACTGACGCTCCCACGGCATCCACTCCCTCAGTACTGACCCTCCCACAGCGCCCACTCCCTCAGCACTGACGCTCCCACGGCATCCACTCCCTCAGAACTGACCCTCCCACAGCGCCCACTCCCTCAGCGCTGACGCTCCCGGAGCACCCACTCCCTCAGCACTGACCAACCCACAGCGCCCGCTCCCTCAACACTGACCCTCCCACAGCACCCACTCCCACAGCACAGTCCCTCCCACAGCGCCCGCTCGCTCAGCACTGACCCTCCCACAGCACCCACTCCCTCAGCACTGACCCTCCCACAGCACCCGCTCCCTCAGCACTGACCCTCCCACTGCATCCACTCCCTCAGCACTGACCCTCCCACAGCGCCCGCTCCCTCAGCACTGACCCTCCACAGCGGCCACTCCCTCAGCACTGACCCTCCCACACCTCCCACTTCCTCAGCACTGACCCTCCACAGCGGCCACTCCCTCAGCACTGACCCTCCCACAGCACCCACTCTCTCAGCACTGACCCTCCCACAGCGACCGCTTCCTCAGCACTGACGCTCCCACGGCATCCACTCCCTCAGTACTGACCCTCCTACAGCGCCCGCTCCCTCAGCACTGACCCTCCCACAGCACCAACTCCCTCAGCACTGACCCTCCCACAGCACGCCCTCCCTCAGCGCTGACCCTCCAACATCACCCACTCCCTCAGCACTGACTCTCCCACAGCACCCACTCCCTCTGCACTGACCCTCCCACAGCGCCCACTCCCTCAGCGCTGACGCTCCCGGAGCACCCATTCCCTCAGCACTGACCAACCCACAGCGCCCACTCCCTCAGCACTGACCCTCCCACAGCACCCACTCCCTCAGCTCTGACCCTTGCACAGCATCCGCTCCCTCAGCACTGACCCTCCCACAGCACCCACTGCCTCAGCACTGATCCTCCCACAGCACCCGCTTCCTCAGCACTGACCCTCCCACAGCGCCCACTCCCTCAGCACTGACCCTCCCACAGCACCCGCTCCCTCAGCACTGACCCTCCCACAGCGCCCGCTCCCTCAACACTGACCCTCCCACAGCACCCACTCCCTCAGCACTGACCCTCCCACAGCACCCACTCCCTCAGCACTGACCGTCCCACAGCGCCCGCTCCCTCAGCACTGACCCTCCCTCAGCACTGACACTCCCACAGCGCCGCTCCCTCAACACTGACCCTCCCACAGCATCGGCTCCCTCAGCACTGATCCACCCACAGCGCCCACTCCCTCAGCACTGACCCTCCCTCAGCACCCGCTCCCTCAGCACTGACCCTCCCACAGCACCCGCTCCCTCAGCACTGACCCTCCCTCAGCGCCCGCTCCCTCAGCACTGACCCTCCCACAGCATCGACTCCCTCAGCACTGATCCACCCACAGCGCCCACTCCCACAGCACTGACCCTCCCACAGCACCCACTCGCTCAGCACTGACCCTCCTACTGTGCCCGCTCCCTCAACACTGACCCTCCCACAGCACCCACTCCCACAGCACTGACCCTCCCTCAGCGCCCGCTCGCTCAGCACTGACCCTCCCACAGTGCCCGCTCCCTCAGCGCTGACCCGCCCTCTGCGCCCATTCCCTCAGAACGGACCCTCCCACAGCGCCCACTCCCTCAGCACTGACCCACCCACAGCGCCCACTCCCTCAGCACTGACCCTCCCACAGCACACACTCCCTCAGCACTGACCCTCCCACAGCACCCACTCCCTCACCAGTGACCCTCCCACAGCACACACTCCCTCAGCACTGACCCTCCCACAGCACACACTCCCGCAGCACTGACCCTCCCACAGCACCCGCTCCCTCAGCACTGACTCTCCCACTGCATCCACTCCCTCAGCACTGACCCTCCCACAGCGCCCGCTCCCTCAGCACTGACCCTCCCACAGCACCCACTCCCTCAGCACTGACCCTCCCACAGCACCCGCTCCCTCAGCACTGACTCTCCCACATCACCCACTCCCTCTGCACTGACCCTCCCACACTGACCGCTCCCTCAGTGCTGACACGCCCTCTGCGCCCCTTCCCTCAGAACTGACCCTCCCACAGCGCTCACTCCCTCAGCACTGACCCTCCCACAGCACCCACTCCCTCAGCACTGACCCTCCCACAGCACCCGCTCCCTCAGCACTGACCCTCCCACAGCACCCGCTCCCTCAGCACTGACCCTCCCACAGCACCCGCTCCCTCAGCACTGACCCTCCCATGGCATCCACTCCCTCAGCACTGACCCTCCCACAGCGCCCGCTCCCTCAACACTGACCATCCCACAGCACACACTCCCTCAGCACTGACTCTCCCACAGCACCCGCTCCCTCAGCACTGACCCTCCCACAGCACCCACTCCCTCAGCACTGACCCTCCCACAGTGCCCACTCCCTCACCACTGACCCTCCCACAGCAACCACTCCCACAGCGCTGACCCTCCCACAGCGCCCGCTCCCTCAGCACTGACCCTCCTACAGCACCCACTCCCTCAGCGCTGACGCTCCCACAGCATCGACTCCCTCAGCACTGACCCTCCCACAGCGCCCGCTCCCTCAGCACTGACCCTCCGACAGCACACACTCACTCCGCACTGACCCTCCCACAGCGCCCGCTTCCTCAGCACTGACCCACCCACAGCGCCTGCTTCCTCAGCACTGACCCTCCTCAGCACTGACCCTCCCACAGCATCGACTCCCTCAGCACTGATCCACCCACAGCGCCCGCTACCTCAGCACTGACCCTCCCACAGCACCCACTCCCTCAGCACTGACCCTCCCACAGCGCCCGCTCCCTCAGCACTGACCCTCCGACAGCACACACTCACTCAGCACTGACCCTCCCACAGCGCCCGCTCCCTCAGCACTGACCCTCCGACAGCACACACTCACTCAGCACTGACCCACCCACAGCGCCTGCTTCCTCAGCGCTGACCCTCCCTCAGCACTGACCCTCCCACAGCATCGACTCCCTCAGCACTGACCAACCCACAGCACCCGCTCCCTCCGCACTGACCCTCCCACAGCACCCACTCCCTCAGCACTGACCCTCACACAGTGCCCGCTCCCTCAACACTGACCCTCCCACAGCACCCGCTCCCTCAGCACTGACCCTCCCACAGCGCCCGCTCGCTCAGCACTGACCCTCCCACAGCACCCACTCCCTCAGCACTGACCCTCCCACAGCACCCACTCCCTCAGCGCTGACCCTCCAACAACATCCACTCCCTCAGCACTGACCCTCCCACAGCGCCCGCTCCCTCAGCACTGACCCTCCCACAGCGCCCGCTCCCTCAGCACTGACCCTCCCATAGCGCCCGCTCCCTCGGCACTGACCCTCCAACAACATCCACTCCCTCAGCACTGACCCGCCCTCTGCGCCCCTTCCCTCAGAACTGACCCTCCCACAGCACCCACTCCCTCAGCACTGACCCTCCCACAGCACCCACTCCCTCAGCACTGACTCTCCCACAGCACCCACTCCCTCTGCACTGACCCTCCCACAGTGCCCGCTCCCTCAGTGCTGACCCGCCCTCTGCGCCCATTCCCTCAGAACTGACCCTCCCACAGCGCCCACTCCCTCAGCTCTGACCCTCGCACAGCAACAACTCCCTCAGCACTGACCCTCCCACAGCGCCCACTCCCTCAGCACTGACCCTCCCACAGCACCCACTCCCTCAGAACTGACCCTCCCACAGCGCCCACTCCCTCAGCACTGACCCTCCCACAGCACCCACTCCCTCAGCACTGACCCTCCCACAGCACCCACTCCCTCTGCACTGACCCTCCCACAGTGCCCGCTCCCTCAGTGCTGACCCGCCCTCTGCGCCCATTACCTCAGAACTGACCCTCCCATAGCGCCCACTCCCTCAGAACTGACCCTCCCACAGCACCCACTCCCTCAGCACTGACACTCTCACAGCGCCCACTCCCTCAGCACTGACCCTCCCACAGCACCCACTCCCTCAGCACTGACCCTCCCACAGCACCCACTCCCTCTGCACTGACCCTCCCACAGTGCCCGTTCCCTCAGCGCTGACCCGCCCTCTGCGCCCATTCCCTCAGAACTGACCCTCCCACAGCGCCCGCTCCCTCAACACTGACCCTCCCACAGCACACACTCCCTCAGCACTGACTCTCCCACAGCACCCACTCCCTCAACACTGACCCTCCCACAGCGCCCGCTCCCTCAGCACTGACCCTCCCACAGCACTGACCCTCCCATAGCGTCCCCTCCCTCAGCACTGACCCTCCCTCAGCACTGACCCTCCCACAGTGCCCCCTCCGTCAGCACTGACCCTCCCTCAGCACTGACCCTCCCACAGCGCCCGCTCCCTCAGCACTGACCCTCCCACAGCGCCCACTACCTCAGCACTGACCCTCCCACAGTGCCCGCTCCCTGAGCGCTGACGCTCCCACAGCACCCACTCCCTCAGCACTGACCCTCTCACAGCACCCGCTCCCTCAGCACTGACCCTCCCACAGCACCCACTCCCTCAGCACTGATCCTCCCACAGCACCCACTCCCTCAGTGCTGACCCTCCCACAGCACCCGCTCCCTCAGCACTGACCGTCCAATAACCAGTAACATGGGATTGCTGAGGGGGGAATGGTATAAAGACTGAAAGGGGGAGACAGAGATTGAGTGGGAGTGGGATAAAGAGGCAGACACGGGGATAGAGGGGGAACGGGATACAGACCCAGAGGGGGGAGACGGGGATAGAGGGGGAACGGGATAAAGACCCAGAGGGGGGAGACGGGGATAGAGGGGGGAATGGGATACAGACCCAGAGGGGGGAGACGGGGATAGAGGGGGAACGGGATACAGACCCAGAGGGGGGAGACGGGGATAGAGGGGGAACGGGATAAAGACCCAGAGGGGGGAGACGGGGATAGAGGGGGGAATGGGATACAGACCCAGAGGGGGGAGACGGGGATAGAGGGGGAACGGGATACAGACCCAGAGGGGGGAGACGGGGATAGAGGGGGAACGGGATAAAGACCCAGAGGGGGGAGACGGGGATAGAGGGGGAATGGGATACAGACCCAGAGGGGGGAGACGGGGATAGAGGGGGAACGGGATACAGACCCAGAGGGGGGAGACGGGGATAGAGGGGGAACGGGATAAAGACCCAGAGGGGGGAGACGGGGATAGAGGGGGGAATGGGATACAGACCCAGAGGGGGGAGACGGGGATAGAGGGGGAACGGGATAAAGACCCAGAGGGGGGAGACGGGGATAGAGGGGGGAATGGGATACAGACCCAGAGGGGGGAGACGGGGATAGAGGGGGAACGGGATACAGACCCAGAGGGGGGAGACGGGGATAGAGGGGGAACGGGATAAAGACCCAGAGGGGGGAGACGGGGATAGAGGGGGGAATGGGATACAGACCCAGAGGGGGGAGACGGGGATAGAGGGGGAACGGGATACAGACCCAGAGGGGGGAGACGGGGATAGAGGGGGGAACGGGATAAAGACCCAGAGGGGGAGACGGGGATAGAGGGGGGAACGGGATAAAGACCCAGAGGGGGGAGACGGGGATAGAGGGGGGAACGGGATAAAGACCCAGAGGGGGGAGACGGGGATAGAGGGGGGAACGGGATAAAGACCCAGAGGGGGAGATGGGGATAGAGGGAGACTCTGTCTCTCTCTGTCTCTCTCTCTCGCTCCCTGGTGGGCCTGAGGCCTGTCTTACCATCTCCACGAGGAGGAGGAGTCCCTGCCCTGTCTTCACGAAATCCAGGAACGGGGTCCTCTGAATCCCGAGCGTGGGGTCTTCGGAATCCATCCGGATCTCTCTGCCTGCGCCCGCCCCCCCCCCACTTCGCCCTCTCCCCTTCCCTCTGCGTCCAGGCAGAATGGTGTGACAGAGGTGGGTCAGGAAGACGGGACCGTGAGTGAGAGAGTGTGATCGGGGGCCTGGTGAAATGCTGTTTCCCCTGAACGCAAGCTCTCACGCAAACAAGACACACATCAAAGATCACAGGGTTTCTGTTCCCCAAATACAGGTCTGTTATTCTCGCTCTCTCCACCCACCCCTCCACCTCATCAGGTCTCTGTCCCAGCGAGTGGGTGCTGTGGGAGGGTCAGTGCTGAGGGAGCGGGCGCTGTGGGAGGGTCAGTGCTGAGGGAGTGGGCACTGTAGGAGGGTCAGTGCAGAGGGAGTGGGTGCTGTGGGAGGGTCAGCGCTGAGGGAGTGGGTGCTGTGGGAGGTCAGTGCTGAGGGAGCGGGTGCTGAGGGAGAGTCAGTGCTGAGGGAGTGGGCGCTGTGGGTTGGTCAGTGCTGAGGGAGTGGGCGCTGTGGGAGGGTCAGTGCTGAGGGAGTGGGTGCTGTGGGGTGGTCAGCGCTGAGGGAGTGGGTGCTGTGGGAGGGTCAGTGCTGAGGGAGTGTGGGCTGTGGGAGGGTCAGTGCTGAGGGAGCGGGTGCTGTGGGATGGTCAGTGCTGAGGGAGTGGGTGCTGTGGGAGGGTCAGTGCTGAGGGAGTGGTGCTGTGGGAGGGTCAGCGCTGAGGGAGCGGGTGCTGTGGGAGGGTCAGTGCTGAGAGAGTGGGTGCTGTGGGAGGGTCACTGCTGAGGAAGTGGGGGCTGTGGGAGGGTCAGTGCTGAGGGAGTGGGTGCTGTGGGATGGTCAGCGCTGAGGGAGTGGGTGCTGTGGGAGGGTCAGCGCTGAGGGAGTGGGTGCTGTGGGAGGGTCAGCGCTGAGGGAGGGTCAGTGCTGAGGGAGTGGGTGCTGTGGGAGGGTCAGCGCTGAGGGAGCGGGTGCTGTGGGAGGGTCAGCGCTGAGGGAGCAGGTGCTGTGGAAGGGTCAGCGCTGAAGGAGCGGGTGCGGTGGGAGGGTCAGTGCTGAGGGAGCGGGTGCTGTGGAAGGGTCAGCGCTGAAGGAGCGGGTGCGGTGGGAGGGTCAGCGCTGAGGGAGCGGGTGCTGTGGGAGGGTCAGCGCTGAGGGAGCGGGTGTTGTGGGAGAGTCAGTGCTGAGGGAGCGGGAGCTGAGGGAGGGTCAGTGCTGAGGGAGCGGGAGCTGAGGGAGGGTCAGTGCTGAGGGAGTGGGTGCTGTGGGAGGGTCAGTGCTGAGGGAGCGGGTGCTGAGGGAGGGTCAGTGCTGAGGGAGCGGGAGCTGAGGGAGGGTCAGCGCTGAGGGAGTGGGCGCTGTGGGAGGGTCAGCGCTGAGGGAGTGGGCGCTGTGGGAGGGTCAGCGCTGAGGGAGCGAGTGCTGTGGGAGGGTCAGTGCTGAGGGAGTGCGCGCTGTGGGAGGGTCAGTGCTGTGGGAGGGTCAGCGCTGAGGGAGCGGGTGCTGTGGGAGGGTCAGCGCTGAGGGAGCGGGTGCTGTGGGAGGGTCAGCGCTGAGGGAGTGGGGATTGGAATGGCCGCTCTGACGAAATTCCGTGTTGTCAGAGTCTAGAATCAGAACGGCTGGACGTTTTTCGGGGTTTGAGGGGTGAATAAGTCAGCCATTTTGAGAGGTAGACAAGTGTTTCCCTCGCCCCCTTCCACACTTGGCGGCCACCTCCAGCGATGCAGACTTTGACCTCAGGCCTCTGGTCTACACTAGGCCTCAGTGAGGCCTCCTCACCAGGCCCAGCACGGGTCAGGCTGCGCCTGGAGTCAGGGTGTTCCCGGCCGGATTTGGGGCCTACCCAGGGCGCGGGGGCTCCCCTCCCCCGGGGTCTCTCCTGCCTGCCTCCCCCGCTAGGCCGCCTCTGCCTCCTGGAGGCTGACAGCTCCCTCTTCAGCCTGTGGCTGCTCCTGTCCATCCCCTGGATCCTCCTGGCTGCGTACTGCCTGAGGGCCCCAATGAGGAGGCTTCGGGCCCAGGTGAGTGTGGAGGGGGCTGGAGGGAGAGGGGGTGGAGGGAGGGCGAGATGGAAGGAGGGGTAGATGGAAGGAGGGGAAGATGGGGTGAGGGGGAGATGGAGGGAGGGAGGAGATGGGGTGAGGGGGAGATGGAGGGAGGGAGGAGATGGGGTGAGGGGGAGATGGAGTGAGGGGGATGGAGGGAGGGGGATGAAGGAAGGGGGATATGGAGTGATGGGGATGGAGGGAGAAGGAGATGGGGTGAGGGGGAGATGGAGGGAGGGGGCGATGGAGGGGGGGAGATGGGGTGAGGGGGAGATGGAGGGAGGGGGAGATGGAGGGAGGGGGAGATGGGGTGAGGGGGAGATGGAGGGAGGGGGAGATGGGGTGAGGGGGAGATGGAGGGAGGCGGAGATGGAGGGAGGGTAGATGGAAGGAGGGGAGATGGGGTGAGGGGGAGATGGAGGGAGGGGGAGATGGGGTGAGGGGGAGATGGAGGGAGTGGGATGGAGGGAGGGCGAGATGGAGTGAGAGGGAGATGGAGTGAGGGGGATGGAGTGAGGGGGAGATGAAGGGAGGGGGAGATGGAGGGAGGGTAGATGGTAGGAGGGGTAGATGGGGGAGGGGGAGACGGAGGGAGAGGGAGATGGGGTGAGGGGGAGATGGAGGGAGGGTAGAGGGAAGGAGGGGTAGATGGAAGGAGGGGAGATGGAGGGAGGGGGAGATGGAAGGAGGGGGAGATGGAAGGAGGGGTAGATGGGGTGAGGGGGAGATGGAGGGAGGGGGATGGAATGAGGGGGATGAAGGGAGGGGGATATGGAGTGATGGGGATGGAGGGAGAAGGAGATGGAGCGAGGGGGAGATGGGGTGAGGGGGAGATGGGGTGAGGGGGAGATGGAGGGAGGGGGAGATGGAGGGAGGGGGAGATGGAGGGTGGGAGATGGAGTGAGGGGGATTGAGTGAGGGGGATTGAGTGAGAGGAGATGGGGGAGATGGAGGGAGAGGAATGGAACGAGGGGGAGATGGAGGGAGAGGGATGGCAGGAGGGGGAGATGGAGGGAGAGGGAGATGGAGGGAGAGGGATGGAGATGGTGACGGGGATAGAAGGAGCGGTAGATGGTGGGAGAGGGAGATGGAGGGAGGGGGATGGAGGGAGGGAGATGGTGGGAGGGGGAGATGGAGGGAGGGAGATGGAGGGAGGGGTAGATGGAGGGAGGGGTAGATGGAGGGAGGGGAGATGGAGGGAGGGGGAGATGGGGTGAGGGGGAGATGGAGGGAGGGGGAGATGGAGTGGGGGGTAGATGGAAGGAGGGGAGATGGAGGGAGGGGGAGATGGGGTGAGGGGGAGATGGAGGGAGGGGGAGATGGAGTGAGGGAGATGGAGGGAGGGGGAGATGGAGGGAGAGGTTGGAGGGAGGGGGAGATGGAGTGGGGGGGATGAACTGGGGGAGTTGGAGTGAGGGTGATGGAGTGATGGGGAGATGGAGGGAGAGGAATGGAGGGAGGGGGACAGAGGGAAGGGGATGGAGGGAGGGAGACAGAGGGAGGCGGACGGAGGGAGGGGAAGATGGCGGGACAGGGAGATGGAGAGATGGCGAAATGGAGGGGGAATGAAGGGAGAGGGAGGGGAGGTGGAGGGAGGGTGATGAGGGTGGGGGATGGAAGGAGGGGAGGTGAAGGAATGGGAAGATGGAGGTAGAGGGAAATGGAGGGACAGGGAGTTGGAGGGAGGAGCTCGGAAGGTAGCGAAGATGGAGGTGGAGACGGAGGGAGGGGGCTGGAGGGTGGGTGCCAGAAGGCGGGAGATTTGGAGGGAGGAGATGAGGTGGGAGGCAATCCATAGCGTGTCCCTGGGTAGTGAGTGAGAGAGAGAGAGTATTGAGTTGATCCATCGTTCCCTCGCCCTCAAACTGGGCCCTCGGTAGGATACTGCATCTCTCCCTAACACCCTTTCTCTCTCACTTTCTCTCTCCCTCGGTGGGTGGGGTACAGCTGACCTTTGACCCCGGGCAGCAGGAAGAGGAGGAAGAGGAAGACAAAATGGAGGCCCGAATCTGGAGGGACATCCTGCCCAGAGTTGATAGGATCGCCGTCGCCGTCCAGAGGCTGCAGGCTATACTGAAGGCCCGGGCGTCGGCATGGCAACCGAGGAGGAAGAGGAAGAGGAGGAGGAGGCTGGAGGGGACCGGGCCTGTCCGAGTCGTCGTGAGGGCCCCTTGCTCATCCCGCTCTCACCTGCTCTTCCGCTGTCTGCCTCTCGGTGGCCCCTCTCCCCAACAACCCCCAGCCCGCCCCCTGGGCAAACGCCTCACCTCCCTCCCGTCCTCAACTCAGCCCCCTCCCCTCCCTTTCCCTCGCCCAAGAAGCCTTGTGGCCTACTCGGTACCTGAATCCTGCCGCTAGGCCTCAAAAATCACTTGACCGTTCCAGGCCCGGTTCCTGCTCTATTTTTGTGTCCCCCCCTCTTACGCCCCTACCTTACCCCCACCTTTCCCCTCGCACCCCTCCTCATTTCAATCAACCGAACCTCCCTATCCCTGTCTCAGAAAGCCTTATGGCTGACTCTGTACCCAAAGCCTGTTCCTAGGCCTCAATAGGCTGATTTCGGGCCCAGTTTTGTATACCGCCATCCCTTCCCTCTCACGCCTCAATTTCACTTCATCCTCACCCCTCCCTGATTTAGATTCAAGTCCTTTTCCACTTCTGCTTTCTAATAAAGCTTTGAGGCCTACTCTGTACCCTGAAGCCTGCTCCTCGGAGACCCTTGATAGCTTTTGGCTGCCATTTTGGATCCAGTCGTCCGTTGACCTTTCCCGCCAACTTGATTTCTCTCTCCCTCAAACCCTCATTCCTCTCTTCCATTTTAGTCTCCCCTCAACAGGTGCCTTGGGCTTAGAGAGCACATGAGGCCTATGATGGTTTCAACCTTGGCTGTTCAGCCAGCCGTCTGTCTGTCTGTCTGTCTGTCTCTCTCTCGTGTATGTGTGCCCTCCCACCAACCTCCCCACAAAGAACCCACACCCTCTACACTCTCACCCTCCTCGATTTAGCTCCCCCCCACCCCTCCCCGCAAAGGCTTGCGGCCTACTAGCCTGCTCCGCAGCCCCGAGCGACCGACTTCAGGGCACGGTTCCTTGGGCCGTCCCTTCGCCGCTCGCTCCCCACCCACCTCCAGCGCCCACCCAGCTTCAATTTCACCACCTCCCCCCCCCACCCCAATTCCCCAGCCGTACGCTTTGCTGTATGTAGGCCTCAATCCCATTTCCCAGGCCGAGAGGGAAGCAATATATTCGGACTCCCTCCCCTCCCGTATATGTCTCTCCATCTCACCCTCTCTCTCTCTCTCGCCTCTCCTACGACCCCTCGCTCCTGAGAATTCCGATTGTTCGGGTCCAATAAATGGAAAGATTTATCAAAATGGTGGGGGAGGCCTGTGTCCATTGAATCGATTTGGCGATGGGGAGGAGCAGGAGGTGAAGGGGGGGAGTCGACGCGGGATCTCGAGGGAGGGGGTGAGCGAGACAGTGTGCCCCTTTTTATTGTTGTTGGCGTGAGGGCCCGGGGATTCTGGGATACGTCTGCCAGAGTGGATGATGGTGGAACTCTCGGGTGGGGGACGGTGGGTTGGCCGAATGGAGGATCAAAGATGGCAGGGTGAGAATGGGGGAGGGGCTGCGGCTCCCCGAGCAAAACGTTCGAAGGGTTCTTTCGGAGCGACACGCCCCCCCCACGCTCTGCCAAGTTCGATTCCTCCCTCCCAAGTCATGCGCCTTGTCCAATCCTTCGGTCCATTTCGAGTCCAGTCCTGATGCCAATTTCCAGACCCTACTGGGAAGACGGGAGTTCGGATCTCGCTGAGGGGGGGGGGGGGGGGGGGGGGAGGACTGTGGGGTTGGTTTGTCCCTGGACGGTGTCGGGTTTCTCGAGTGTTGTCGGAGCTGCCCCCCCCCCTGTCCAGGGCAACTGGGGAGTATTCCCTCCCCCCTCCCTGACTCGTGCCTTGTCGATGGTGGGACAGGGCTTCGGGGGGAGAGAGTCGGGAGGGGAGATACTCGCTGCAGGATTCCCAGCCTCTGACCTGCTCTTGAAGCCGCTGGATTGATATGGGGCTGGGTCCGGGTCAGTTTCTGGTCAACGGTAACCCCCAGGATGTTGATAGTGGGGGGAGGGGGATTCAGTGATGGTAACGCCATTGAACGTCAAGGGGGCGATGGTTAGATTCTCTCTCTTGTTGGAGACGGTAACCCCAGGATGTTGATAGTGGGGGGAGGGGGATTCAGTGATGGTAACGCCATTGAACGTCAAGGGGGCGATGGTTAGATTCTCTCTCTTGTTGGAGACGGTAACCCCCAGGATGTTGATAGTGGGGGGAAAGGGGATTCAGTGATGGTAACGCCATTGAACGTCAAGGGGGCGATGGTTAGATTCTCTCTCTTGTTGGAGACGGGTATAGCCTGGCATTTGTGTGTGGCGTGAATGTTCCTTGCCCCTCGCCAGCCCAAGCCTGGGTATTGACCAGACCTTGCTGGGTTTGGACGCGGAGGGCTTCAGTATCTGAGGGAGGGGCCGAATGGTGCTGACCACTGTGTAACCATCAGGGACCGTCCCCACCCCTGACCTTACGGTGGAGGGAGGGTCATTGCTGAAGCAGCTGAAGATGGTTGGGGTCTGGGACACGTCACCCTGAGGGACTCCTGGAGAGACGTCCTGGAGCTGAGCTGACTGACCCTCCAACAATCCCAAACACCCTGCGAGATTCCCTCAGCACTGACCCGACCACTCGTGGACTGGATTAGGTTAGGATATCTGGGTCAGCACGGAGGGGATGGGCTAAAGGGTCTGTTTCCCCGTGCCGTATCACTTTAATACTTGCACCACACTCTTTTGGCATGTTTCCTTTCATTATGAACAGAGTGTGCAGTGCTGTTTTGAGTACTCTTTCTTGTGAAGATTTTGAAAATGTTTACAGTGAGAGTTTGAGAAAGTTTACAGTGAAGTTTTGAGAGAGTTTACAGTGAGGTTTTGAGAAAGTTTACAGTGAGGTTTTGAGAAAGTTTACAGTGAGGTTCTGAGAAAGATGTCAGTGAGGTTTTGAAAAGGTTTGCAGTGAAGTTTGCAGAAAGTTTACAGTGATATTTTGAGAAAGTTTACAATGAGGTTTTCAGTAAGTTTACAGTGAAGGTTTGCGAAAGTTTACAGTGAAGTTTGGAGAAAGTTTACAGTGAAGCTTTGAGAAAGTTTACAGTGAGGTTTGAGGAAGGTTTATAGTGAGGTTTGAGAAAGTTTACAGTGAGGGTTTGAGAAATCTTTCAATGAAATTTTGAGAACGTTTCCAGTGAAGTTTTGAGAAAGTTTTCAGTGAGGTTTTGAGAAAGCTTACAGTGAAGTTTTGAGAATTTTTACAGTGAAGTTTTGGGAAAGTTTACAGTGAGGTTTTGAGTAAGTTTACTGTGAGGGTTTGAGAAAGTTTACAGTGAGGTTTTGACAAAGTTTACAGTGAGGTTTTGAGAAAGTTTGCAGTGAAGTTTTGAGAAAGTTTACAGCGAAGTTTTGAGAAAGTTTTCAGTGAGGATTTCAGAAAGTTTACAATGAGGTTTTGAGAAAGTTTACAGTGAAGGTTTGAGAAGGATTATTGTGAGGTTTTGGGAAAGTTTTAAGTGAGGGTTTGAGAAAGTTTACAGTGAGGTTTAGAGAAAGTTTACAGAGAAGTTCTGAGAAAGTTTTCAGTGAAGGTTTGAGAATGTTTACAGTGAGGATTTCAGAAAGTTTACAATGAGGTTTTGAGAAAGATTACAGTGAAGTTTTGCGAAAGTTTACAGCGAAGTTTGGAAAAAGTTTACAGTGAGGTTTTGTGAAAGTTTTCAGTGAGGGTTTGAGAAAGTTTACCGTGAAGTTTTGAGAACGTTTACAGTGAAGTTTTGAGAAAGTTTCCAAGAAGGTTTTGAGAAAGATTACAGTGAAGTTCTGTGAAAGTTTACAGTGAAGTTTTGAGAAAGTTTGCTGTGAAGTTTGCAGAACGTTTACAGTGATGTTTTGAGAAATTTTACAGTGAAGTTTTGAGAAAGTTTACAGGGAGGATTTCAGGAAGTTTACAATGAGGTTTTGAGAAAGATTACAGTGAGGTTTTGGGAAAGTTTTCAGTGAGGGTTTGAGAAAGTTTTCAGTGAGGTTTGGAGTAGGTTTACAGTGAAGTTATGTGAAAGTTTACAGTAAAGGTTTGAGAATGTTTACAGTGAAGTTTTGAGAATGTTTGCAGTGAGATTATGAGAAAGTTTACAGTGAAGTTTTCAGAAAGTTTACAGTGAGGTTTTGACAGAGATTACACTGAAGGTTTGAGAAAGTTTACAGTGAGGTTTTGAGAAAGTTTACAGTGAAGTTTTGAGAAAGTTTACAAGAAGGTTTTGAGAAAGATTACAGTGAAGTTCTGTGAAAGTTTACAGTGAAGTTTTGAGAACGTTTACAGTGAGGTTTTGAGAAAGTTTGCTGTGAAGTTTGCAGAACGTTTACAGTGATGTTTTGAGAAATTTTACAGTGAAGTTTTGAGAAAGTTTACAGGGAGGATTTCAGGAAGTTTACAATGAGGTTTTGAGAAAGATTACAGTGAGGTTTTGAGAAAGTTTACAGCGAAGTTTGGAAAAAGTTTACAGTGAGGTTTTGAGAAAGTTTTCAGTGAGGGTTTGAGAAAGTTTACCGTGAAGTTTTGAGAACGTTTACAGTAACATTTTGAGAATGTTTACAGTGAGGTTTTGAGAAAATTTACAGTGAGGTTTTGAGAAAGTTTTCAGTGAGGGTTTAAGAATGTTTACACTGAAGTTTTGAGAAAGTTTATGGTGAGGTTTTGAGAAAGTTTACTGTGCAGGTTTGAGAAGGATTATTGTGAGGTTTTGGGAAAGTTTTCAGTGAGGATTTGAGAAAGGTTACAGTGAGGTTTGGAGCAGGTTTACAGTGAAGTTATGTTTAAGTTTACAGTAAAGGTTTGAGAATGTTTACAGTGACGTTTTGAGAATGTTTGCAGTGAGATTATGAGAAAGTTTACAGTGAAGTTTTCAGAAAGTTTACAGTGAGGTTTTGACAGAGATTACACTGTAGGTTTGAGAAAGTTTACAGTGAGGTTTTGAGAAAGTTTACAGTGAAGTTTTGAGAATGTTTACAGTGAGGTTTTGGTAAAGTTTACAGTGAAAGTTTGAGAAAGTTTACAAGAAGGTTTTGAGAAAGTTTACAGTGAAGTTTTGAGAAAGATTATAGTGAGGTTTTGACAACATTTACAGTGAGGTTTCGGGAATGTTTACAGTGAAGTTTGTAGAAAGTTTACAGTGAAGTCTTGAGAAAGTTTACTGTGAGGTTTTGGGAAAGTTTACAGTGAGGTTTTGAGAAAGATTACAGTGAAGTTTTGAGAAAATTTACAGTGAGGTTTTGAGAACATTTATAGTGAGGTTTTGAGAAAGTTTACAGTGAGGTTTGTAGAAAATTTACAGTGAGGGTTTGATAAAGTTAACAGTAAGTTTAGAGGAAGTTTACAGTGAGGTTTGGAGAAAGTTTACAGTGAGGTTTGGAGAAAGTTTTCAGTGAGGTTTTGAGAAAGTTTGCAGAAAGTTTACAGTGAGGGTTTGAGAAAGTTTACCGAGTGGTATGGAGGAAGTTTACAGTGCAGTTTGGTGAAAGTTTACAGTGAAGTTTTAAGAAAGTTTACAGTGAAGTTTGGAGAACATTTACAGTGAAGTTTTAAGAAAGTTTGCGGTGAAGTTTGCACAGAGTTTACAGTGATATTTTGAGAAAGTTTACAATAAGGTTTTGAGAAAGCTTACAGTGAGGTTTTGAGAAAGTTTACAGTGATGTTTTGAGAAAGTTTACAGTGAAGTTTGCAGAAAATTGACAGTGAAGTTTTGAGAAAGTTTGCGGTGAGGGTTTAAGAACGTTTACAGTGAAATCTTGAGAATGTTTACAGAGAGGTTTTGAGCAAGATTAAGGTGAGGTTTGGAGAAAGTTTACAGTGAGGTTTTGAGAAAGTTTACAGTGAAGTTTGGACAAAGTTTCGAGTAAAGTTTTGAGAAAATTTACAATGAGGTTTTGAGAACATTTATAGTGCGGTTTTGGGAATGTTTACAGTGAGGTTTGTAGAAAGTTTACAGTGAAGTCTTGAGAAAGTTTACAGTGAAGTTCTGTGAAAGTTTACAGTGAAGTTCTGTGAAAGTTTACAGTGAGGTTTTGAGAAAGATTACAGAGATGTTTTGAGAAAGTTTACAGTGAAGTTCTGAGAAAGTTTACAGTGATGTTTCGACAAAGTTTACAGTGAAGGTTAGGGAAAGTTTACAGTGATATTTTGAGAAATTTTTCAATGAGGTTTTGCGAAAGTTTACAGTGAAGTTTTGAGAATTTTTACAGTGAAGTTTTGGGAAAGTTTACAGTGAGGGTTTGAGAAAGTTTCCAGTGAGGGTTTGAGGAAGTTTCCAGTGAGGTTTGGAGAAAGTTTACAGTGAGGTTTGCAGAAAGTTTACAGTGAGGTTTGGAGAAAGTTTACAGTGAGGGTTTTAGAACGTTTAAAGTGAGTGTTTGAGAAATTTTTCAATGAAGTTTTGAAAATGTTTCCAGTGAAGTTTTCAGAATGTTTTCAGTGAAGTTTTGAGAAAATTTACAGTGAGGTTCTGAGAAAGTTTTCAGTGAGGTTTTGCGAAAGATTACAGTGAAGTTTTGAGAAAGTTTTCAGTGAGGGTTTGAGAAAGTTTACAGTGAGGGTTTGAGAAAGCTTTCAGTGAGGGACAGAGAAAGTTTACAGTGAGGTTTGGAGAAAGTTGACAGTGAAGTTTTAAGAAAGTTTACAGTGAGGTTTTGAGAAAGTTTACAGTGAAGTTTTGAGAAGCATTATTGTGAGGTTTTGGGAAAGTTTACTGTGAGGGTTTGAGAAAGTTTACAGTGAGGTTTGCAGAAAGTTTACAGTGAAGTATTGAGAAGGATTATTGTGAGGTTTTGGGAAAGTTTCCTGTGAGGTTTGGAGAAGGTTTACAGTGCAGGTTTGAGGAAAGTTTACAGTGAGGTTTTCAGAAAGTTTCCAGTGAAGTTTTGAGAATGTTTATAGTGAGGTTTTGAGAAAATTTGCAGTGAAGTTTTGAGAAAGATGTCAGTGAGGTTTTGAGAAGGTTTGCAGTGATATTTTGAGAAAGTTTACAGTGAGGTTTTGAGAAAGTTTACAGTGAAGTTTTGAGAATGTTTACAGTGAGGTTTTGGTAAAGTTTACAGTGAAAGTTTGAGAAAGTTTACAAGAAGGTTTTGAGAAAGTTTACAGTGAAGTTTTGAGAAAGATTATAGTGAGGTTTTGACAACATTTACAGTGAGGTTTCGGGAATGTTTACAGTGAAGTTTGTAGAAAGTTTACAGTGAAGTCTTGAGAAAGTTTACTGTGAGGTTTTGGGAAAGTTTACAGTGAGGTTTTGAGAAAGATTACAGTGAAGTTTTGAGAAAATTTACAGTGAGGTTTGGAGAAAGTTTACAGTGAGGTTTTGAGAAAGTTTGCAGTGAGGTTTTGAGAAAGTTTACAGGGAGGATTTGAGAAAGATTACAGTGAAGTTTGGAAAAAGTTTACAGTGAGGTTTTGTGAAAGTTTTCAGTGAGGGTTTGAGAAAGTTTACCGTGAAGTTTTGAGAACGTTTACAGTGAAGTTTTGAGAAAGTTTCCAAGAAGGTTTTGAGAAAGATTACAGTGAAGTTCTGTGAAAGTTTACAGTGAAGTTTTGAGAAAGTTTGCTGTGAAGTTTGCAGAACGTTTACAGTGATGTTTTGAGAAATTTTACAGTGAAGTTTTGAGAAAGTTTACAGGGAGGATTTCAGGAAGTTTACAATGAGGTTTTGAGAAAGATTACAGTGAGGTTTTGGGAAAGTTTTCAGTGAGGGTTTGAGAAAGTTTTCAGTGAGGTTTGGAGTAGGTTTACAGTGAAGTTATGTGAAAGTTTACAGTAAAGGTTTGAGAATGTTTACAGTGAAGTTTTGAGAATGTTTGCAGTGAGATTATGAGAAAGTTTACAGTGAAGTTTTCAGAAAGTTTACAGTGAGGTTTTGACAGAGATTACACTGAAGGTTTGAGAAAGTTTACAGTGAGGTTTTGAGAAAGTTTACAGTGAAGTTTTGAGAAAGTTTACAAGAAGGTTTTGAGAAAGATTACAGTGAAGTTCTGTGAAAGTTTACAGTGAAGTTTTGAGAACGTTTACAGTGAGGTTTTGAGAAAGTTTGCTGTGAAGTTTGCAGAACGTTTACAGTGATGTTTTGAGAAATTTTACAGTGAAGTTTTGAGAAAGTTTACAGGGAGGATTTCAGGAAGTTTACAATGAGGTTTTGAGAAAGATTACAGTGAGGTTTTGAGAAAGTTTACAGCGAAGTTTGGAAAAAGTTTACAGTGAGGTTTTGAGAAAGTTTTCAGTGAGGGTTTGAGAAAGTTTACCGTGAAGTTTTGAGAACGTTTACAGTAACATTTTGAGAATGTTTACAGTGAGGTTTTGAGAAAATTTACAGTGAGGTTTTGAGAAAGTTTTCAGTGAGGGTTTAAGAATGTTTACACTGAAGTTTTGAGAAAGTTTATGGTGAGGTTTTGAGAAAGTTTACTGTGCAGGTTTGAGAAGGATTATTGTGAGGTTTTGGGAAAGTTTTCAGTGAGGATTTGAGAAAGGTTACAGTGAGGTTTGGAGTAGGTTTACAGTGAAGTTATGTGAAAGTTTACAGTAAAGGTTTGAGAATGTTTACAGTGAAGTTTTGAGAATGTTTGCAGTGAGATTATGAGAAAGTTTACAGTGAAGTTTTCAGAAAGTTTACAGTGAGGTTTTGACAGAGATTACACTGTAGGTTTGAGAAAGTTTACAGTGAGGTTTTGAGAAAGTTTACAGGGAGATTTAGAGAAAGATTACAGTGAAGTTTTGAGAAAGTTTGCAGTGAAGTTCTGAGAAAGTTTACAGGGAGATTTAGAGAAAGATTACAGTGAAGTTTTGAGAAAGTTTACAGTGAGGTTTTGAGAAAGTTTACAGTGAAGTTTGGAGAATGTTTACAGAGAGGGTTTGAGAAAGATTACGGTGAGGTTTGGAGAAAGTTTACAGTGAGATTTTGAGAAAGTTTACAGAGAAGTTTGGACAAAGTTTCGAGTAAAGTTTTGAGAAAATTTACAATGAGGTTTTGAGAACATTTATAGAGAGGTTTTGGGAATGTTTACAGTGAGGTTTGTAGCAAGTTTACAGTGAAGTCTTGAGAAAGTTGACAGTGAGGTTTTGAGAAAGTTTGCAGTGAAGTTTGGAGAAAGTTTACAGTGAAATCTTGAGAAAGTTTACACTGAGGTTTTGAGAAAGTTTACAGTGAAGTTTTGAGGAAGTTTACAGTGAGGGTTGAAGAAAGGTTGCAGTGGAGTTTTGAGAAAGTTTACAGTGAGGTTTTGAGAATGTTTGCAGTGAAGTTTTGAGAAAATTTTCAGTGAAGTTTTAAGAAAGTTTACACTGACGTTTTGAGAAAGTTTACAGTGAGGTTTGGAGATAGTTTACAGTGAGGTTTTGAAGAAGATTACAGTGAAGTTTGGACAAAGTTTACAGTGAAGTTTTGAGAAAGTTTACAGTGAGGTTTTGAGAACATTTATAGTGAAGTTTTGGGAAAATTTACAGTGAGGTTTGTAGAAAGTTTACAGTGATATTTTGAGAAAGTTTACAGTGACGTTTTGAGAAAGTTTACAGTGATATTTTGAGAAAGTTTACAGTGAAGGTTTGCGAAAGTCTACAGTGAGGTTTTGAGAACATTTATAGTGAGGCTTTGGGAAGGTTTACAGTGAAGTCTTGACAATGTTTACCGTGAGGTTTTGAGAAAGTTTACAGTGAAGTTTAGAGAAAGTTTACAGTGAGATTTGGAGAAAGTTTACAGTGAAGTTCTGAGAAAGTTTACAGTGATATTTTGAGAAATTTTTCAATGAGGTTTTGAGAAAGTTTGCAGTGAAGTTTTGAGAATTTTTACAGTGAAGTTTTGGGAAAGTTTACAGTGAGGGTTTGAGAACGTTTACAGTGAGTGTTTGAGAAATTTTTCAATGAAGTTTTGAAAATGTTTCCAGTGAAGTTTTCAGAAGGTTTTCAGTGAAGTTTTGAGAAAATTTACAGTGAGGTTTTGAGAAAGTTTTCAGTGAGGTTTTGAGAAAGATTACAGTGAGGTTATGAGAAAGTTTTCAGTGAGGTTTTGGGAAAGTTTACAGTGAGGGTTTGAGAAAGTTTTCAATGAGGGACAGAGAATGTTTACCGTGAGGTTTGGAGAAAGTTGACAGTGAAGATTTGAGAAAATTTACAGTGAGGTTTTGAGAAAGTTTTCAGTGAGGTTTGGAGAATGTTTACAGTGAGGTTTTGAGAAAGTTTACAGTGAGGTTTGGAGAATGTTTACAGTGAAGTTTTGAGAAAGTTTACAGGGAGGATTTGAGAAAGATTACAGTGAGGTTTTGAGAAAGATTACAGTGAAGTTTTGAGAATGTTTACAGTGAAGTTTTAAGAAAGTTTACAATGAAGTTTTGTGAAAGTTTACAGTGAGGTTTGGAGAAAGATTACAGTGAAGTTTTGAGAAAGTTTACAGTGAGGTTTTGAGAACACTTATAGTGACGTATTCGGAAAGTTTACAGTGAGGTTTGTAGAAAGTTTACAGTGATATTTTGAGAAAGTTTACAATGAGGTTTTGAGAAAGTTTACAGTGAGGTTTGCGAAAGTTTTCAGTGAGGTTTTGAGAACATTTATAGTGAGGCTTTGGGAAAGTTTACAGTGAGGTTTTTGGAAAGTTTACAGTGAAGTCTTGACAAAGTTTACCGTGAGGTTTTGAGAACGTTTACAGTGAAGTTTAGAGAAAGTTTACAGTGAGATTTGGAGAAAGTTTACAGTGAGGTTTTGAGAATGTTTACAGTGAGGTTTTGAGAAAGTTTGCAGTGAAGTTCTGTGAAAGTTTACTGTGAGGTTTTGAGAAAGATTACAGAGATGTTTTGAGAAAGTTTACAATGAGGTTTTGAGAAAGTTTACAGTGAAGTTTTGAGAAAGTTTACAGTGAGGTTTTGACAAAGTTTATAGTGAAGTTTTGACAAAGTATGCAGTGAAGTTCTGAGAAAGTTTACAGTGAGGTTTTGAGAAAGTTTACAGTGACGTTTTGACAAAGTTTCCAATGAGGTTTGGAGAAAGTTTACAGTGGAGTTCTGTGAAAGTTTACAGTGAAGTTTTGAGAAAGATGCCAGTGAGATTTTGAGAAGGTTTGCAATGAATTTTCAGAATGTTTACAGTGATATTTTGAGAAAGTTTACAATGAGGTTTTGAGAAAGTTTACAGTGAAGTTTTGAGAAAGTTTACAGTGAGGTTTTGACAAAGTTTACAGTGAAGGTTTGCGAAAGTTTGCAGTGAAGTTCTGAGAAAGTTTACAGGGAGGTTTTGAGAAAGATTACAGTGAAGTTTTGAGAAAGTTTACAGTGAGGTTTTGAGAAAGATTACAGTGAAGTTTGGACAAAGTTTCGAGTAAAGTTTTTAGAAAATTTACAATGAGGTTTTGAGAAAGTTGACAGTGAGGATTTGAGAACGTTTACAGTGAGGTTTTGAGAAAGTTTAAAGTGAGGAACAGAGAATGTTTACAGTGAAGTTTGGAGAAAGTTTACAGTGAAATCTTGAGAAGGTTTACAGTGAGGTTTTGAGAAAGATTACAGAGATGTTTTGAGAAAGTTTACAGTGAAGTTGTGAGAAAGTTTACAGTGATATTTTGAGAAATTTTTCATTGAGGTTTTGAGAAAGTTTGCAGTGAAGTTTTGAGAATTTTTACAGTGAAGTTTTGGGAAAGTTTACAGTGAGGTTTGGAGAAAGTTTACAGTGAGGTTTGCAGAAAGTTTACAGTGAGGGTTTGAGAACGTTTACAGTGAGTGTTTGAGAAATTTTTCAAAGAAGTTTTGAAAATGTTTCCAGTGAAGTTTTCAGAAAGTTTTCAGTGAAGTTTTGAGAAAATTTACAGTGAGGTTTTGAGAAAGTTTTCAGTGAGGTTTTGCGAAAGATTACAGTGAGGTTATGAGAAAGTTTTCAGTGAGGGTTTGAGAAAGTTTACAGTGAGGGTTTGCGAAAGATTACAGTGAGGGTTTGCGAAAGATTACAGTGAGGTTTTGGGAAAGTTTACAGTGAGGGTTTGAGAAAGTTTTCAATGAGGTTTTGAGAAAGTTTGCAGTGAAGTTTTGAGAATTATCCAGTGAAGTTTTGGGAAAGTTTACAATGAGGTTTGGAGAAAGTTTACAGTGAGGTTTTGAGAAAGATTACAGTGTAGTTTTGAGAAAGATTACAGTGACGTTTTGACAAAGTTTCCAGTGAGGTTTGGAGAAAGTTTACAGTGAAGTTCTGTGAAAGTTTACAGTGAAGTTTTGAGAAAGATGTCATTGAGATTTTGAGAAGGTTTGCAATGAATTTGCAGAAAGTTTACAGTGATATTTTGAGGAAGTTTACAATGAGGTTTTGAGAAAGTTTACAGTGAAGTTTTGAGAAAGTTGACAGTGAGGTTTTGACAAAGTTTACAGTGAAGGTTTGCGAAAGTTTACAGTGAGGTTTTGAGAACATTTATAGTGAGGTTTTGGGAATGTTTACAGTGAGGTTTGTAGAAAGTGTACAGTGAAGTCTTGAGAAAGTTTACAGTGAGGGTTTGAGAAAGTTGACAGTGAGGTTTTGCGAAAGATTACAGTGAGGTTCTGAGAAAGTTTTCAATGAGGTTTTGAGAAAGTTTGCAGTGAAGTTTTGAGAAATATCCAGTGAAGTTTTGGGAAAGTTTACAATGAGTTTTGGAGAAAGTTTACAGTGAGGTTTGGAGAAAGTTTACAGTGAAGTTATGTGAAAGTTTACAGTGAAGTTTTGAGAAAGATGTCATTGAGATTTTGAGTAGGTTTGCAATGAATTTGCAGAAAGTTTACAGTGATATTTTGAGAAGGTTTACAGTGAAGTTTTGAGAAAGTTGACAGTGAGGTTTTGACAAAGTTTACAGTGAAGGTTTGCAAAAGTTTACAGTGAGGTTTTGAGAAAGATTACAGTGAAGTTTGGAGAATGTTTACAGTGAGGGTTTGAGAAAGATTACGGTGAGGTTTGGGGAAAGTTTACAGTGAGGTTTTGAGAAAGTTTACAGTGAGATTTGGACAAAGTTTCGAGTAATGTTTTGAGAAAATTTACAATGAGGTTTTGAGAACATTTATAGTTAGGTTTTGGGAATGTTTACAGTGAGGTTTGTAGAAAGTTTACAGTGAAGTCTTGAGAAAGTTTACAGTGAGTGTCTGAGAAATTTGACAGTGAGGTTTTGCGAAAGATTACAGTGAGGTTCTGAGAAAGTTTTCAGTGAGGGTTTGAGAAAGTTTACAGTGAGGGTTTGCGAAAGATTACAGTGAGGTTTTGGGAAAGTTTACAGTGAGGGTTTGAGAAAGTTTTCAATGAGGTTTTGAGAAAGTTTGCAGTGAAGTTTTGAGAATGTTTACAGTGAAGTTTTGGGAAAGTTTACAATGAGGTTTGGAGAATGTTTACGGTCAGGTTTTGAGAAAGTTTACAGTGAGGGTTTGAGAAAGTTTACAGTGAGGGTTTGCGAAAGATTACAGTGAGGTTTTGGGAAAGTCTACAGTGAGGGTTTGAGAAAGATTACAGTGAAGCTTTGAGAAAATTTTCAGTGAGGTTTTGAGAAAGATTACAGTGAAGTTTTGAGAATGTTTACAGTGAAGTTTTAAGAAAGTTTACAATGAAATATTGTGAAAGTTTACAGTGAGGTTTGCAGAAAGATTACAGTGAAATTCGGACAAAGTTTACAGTGAAGTTTGGACAAAGTTTACAGTGAAGTTTTGAGAAAGTATACAGTGAGGTCTTGAGAACATTTATAGTGACGTTTTCGGAAAGTTTACAGTGAGGTTTGTAGAAAGTCTACAGTGATATTTTGAGAAAGTTTACAGTGAGGTTTTGAGAAAGCTATCAGTGATGTTTTGACAAAGTTTACAGTGAAGGTTTGAGAAAGTTTACAGTGATATTTTGAGAAAGTTTACAATGAGGTTTTGAGAAAGTTTACAGTGAGGTTTGCGAAAGTTTTCAGAGAGGTTTTGAGAACATTTATAGTGAGGCTTTGGGAAAGTTTACAGTGAGGTTTGTAGAAAGTTTACAGTGAAGTCTTGACAAAGTTCACCGTGAGGTTTTGAGAACGTTTACAGTGAAGTTTAGAGAAAGTTTACAGTGAGATTTGGAGAAAGATTACAGTGAGGTTTTGAGAATGTTTACAGTGAGGTTTTGAGAAAGTTTGCAGTGAAGTTTTGAGAAAGTTTACAGTGAAGTTCTGAGAAAGTTTACAGTGATATTTTGAGACATTTTTCAATGAGGTTTTGAGAAAGTTTGCAGTGAAGTTTTGAGAATTTTTACAGTGAAGTTTTGGGAAAGTTTACAGTGAGGTTTGGAGAAAGTTTACAGTGAGGTTTTGAGAAAGTTTACAGTGAGGTTTTGAGAAAGATTACAGTGGCGTTTTGACAAAGTTTCCAGTGAGGTTTGGAGAAAGTTTACAGTGAAGTTCTGTGAAAGTTTACAGTGAAGTTTTGAGAAAGATGTCATTGAGATTTTGAGAAGGTTTGCAATGAATTTGCAGAAAGTTTACAGTGATATTTTGAGAAAGTTTACAATGAGGTTTTGAGAAAGTTTACAGTGAAGTTTTGAGAAAGTTGACAGTGAGGTTTTGACAAAGTTTACAGTGAGGTTTTGAGAAAGATTACAGTGAAGTTTGGAAAATGTTTACAGTGAGGGTTTGAGAAAGATTACGGTGAGGTTTGGGGAAAGTTTACAGTGAGGTTTTGAGAAAGTTTACAGTGAGATTTGGACAAAGTTTCGAGTAATGTTTTGAGAAAATTTACAATTAGGTTTTGAGAACATTTATAGTTAGGTTTTGGGAATGTTTACAGTGAGGTTTGTAGAAAGTTTACAGTGAAGACTTGAGAAAGTTTACAGTGAGGGTTTGAGAAAGTTGACAGTGAGGTTTTGCGAAAGATTACAGTGAGGTTCTGAGAAGGTTTTCTGTGAGGGTTTGAGAAAGTTTACAGTGAGGGTTTGCGAAAGATTACAGTGAGGTTTTGGGAAAGTTTACAGTGAGGTTTGGAGAATGTTTACGGTGAGGTTTTGAGAAAGTTTACAGTGAGGGTTTGAGAAAGTTTACAGTGAGGGTTTGCGAAAGATTACAGTGAGGTTTTGGTAAAGTTTACAGTGAGGGTTTGAGAAAGTTTTCAATGAGGTTTTGAGAAAGTTTGCAGTGAAGTTTTGAGAATTTTTACAGTGAAGTTTTGGGAAAGTTTACAATGAGGTTTGGAGAAAGTTTACAGTGAGGTTTTGAGAAAGTTTACAGTGAGGGTTTGAGAGCGTTTACAGTGACGTTTTGACAAAGTTTCCAGTGAGGTTTGGAGAAAGTTTACAGTGAAGTTCTGTGAAAGTTTACAGTGAAGTTTTGAGTAAGATGTCAGTGAGATTTTGAGAAGGTTTGCAATGAATTTGCAGAATGTTTACAGTGATATTTTGAGAAAGTTTACAATGAGGTTTTGAGAAAGTTTACAGTGAAGTTTTGAGAAAGTTTACACTGAGGATTTGACAAAGTTTACAGTGAAGTTTTGCGAAAGTTTGCAGTGAAGTTCTGAGAAAGTTTACAGGGAGGTTTTGAGAAAGATTACAGTGAAGTTTTGAGAAAGTTTACAGTGAGGTTTTGAGAAAGATTACAGTGAAGTTTGGACAAAGTTTCGAGTAAAGTTTTGAGAAAGTTGACAGTGAGGTTTTGAGAAAGTTGACAGTGAGCTTTTGAGAAAGTTTACAGTGAAGTTTGGAGATGGTTTACAGTGAGGTTTTGAGAAAGTTGACAGTGAGGTTTTGAGAAAGTTTACAGTGAAGGTTGAAGAAAGGTTGCAGTGGAGTTTTGAGAAAGTTTACAGGGAGGTTTTGAGAAAGTCTACAGTGAAGTTTAGAGAAAGTTTACAGTGAGATTTGGAGAAAGTTTACAGTGAAGTTCTGTGAAAGTTTACAGTGAAGTCTTGAGAAAGTTTACAGTGAGGTTTTGAGAAAATTGTCAGTGAGGTTTTGAGAAGGTTTGCAATGAATTTGCAGAAAGTTTACAGTGATAATTTGAGAAAGTTTACAATGAGGTTTTGAGAAAGTTTACAGTGAAGTTTTGAGAAAGTTGACAGTGAGGTTTTGACAAAGTTTACAGTGAAGGTTTGCGAAAGTTTACAGTGAGGTTTTGAGAAAGATTACAGTGAAGTTTGGAGAATGTTTACAGAGAGGGTTTGAGAAAGATTACAGTGAGGTTTGGAGAAAGTTTTCAATGAGGTTTTGAGAAAGTTTGCAGTGAAGTTTTGAGAATTATCCAGTGAAGTTTTGGGAATGTTTACAATGAGGTTTGGAGAAAGTTTACAGTGAGGTTTTGAGAAAGTTTACAGTGAGGTTTTGAGAAAGATTACAGTGGTGTTTTGACAAAGTTTCCAGTGAGGTTTGTAGAAAGTTTACAGTGAAGTCTTGCGAAAGTTTACAGTGAGGGTCTGAGAAAGTTGACAGTGAGGTTTTGCGAAAGATTACAGTGAGGTTCTGAGAAAGTTTTCAGTGAGGGTTTGAGAAAGTTTACAGTGAGGGTTTGCGAAAGATTACAGTGAGGTTTTGGGAAAGTTTACAGTGAGGGTTTGAGAAAGTTTTCAATGAGTTTTTGAGAAAGTTTGCAGTGAAGTTTTGAGAATGTTTACAGTGAAGTTTTGGGAAAGTTTACAATGAGGTTTGGAGAATGTTTACGGTGAGGTTTTGAGAAAGTTTACAGTGAGGGTTTGAGAAAGTTTACAGTGAGGGTTTGCGAAAGATTACAGTGAGGTTCTGAGAAAGTTTTCAGTGAGGGTTTGAGAAAGTTTACAGTGAGGGTTTGCGAAAGATTACAGTGAGGTTTTGGGAAAGTTTACAGTGAGGTTTGTAGAAAGTTTACAGTGATATTTTGAGAAAGTTTACAGTGAGGTTTTGAGAAAGCTATCAGTGATGTTTTGACAAAGTTTACAGTGAAGGTTTGAGAAAGTTTACAGTGATATTTTGAGAAAGTTTACAATGAGGTTTTGAGAAAGTTTACAGTGAGGTTTGCGAAAGTTTTCAGAGAGGTTTTGAGAACATTTATAGTGAGGCTTTGGGAAAGTTTACAGTGAGGTTTGTAGAAAGTTTACAGTGAAGTCTTGACAAAGTTCACCGTGAGGTTTTGAGAACGTTTACAGTGAAGTTTAGAGAAAGTTTACAGTGAAGTTTAGAGAAAGTTTACAGTGAGATTTGGAGAAAGTTTACAGTGAGGTTTTGAGAATGTTTACAGTGAGGTTTTGAGAAAGTTTGCAGTGAAGTTTTGAGAAAGTTTACCGTGAAGTTCTGAGAAAGTTTACAGTGATATTTTGAGACATTTTTCAATGAGGTTTTGAGAAAGTTTGCAGTGAAGTTTTGAGAATTTTTACAGTGAAGTTTTGGGAAAGTTTACAGTGAGGTTTTGAGAAAGTTTACAGTGAGGTTTTGAGAAAGATGTCATTGAGATTTTGAGAAGGTTTGCAATGAATTTGCAGAAAGTTTACAGTGATATTTTGAGAAAGTTTACAATGAGGTTTTGAGAAAGTTTACAGTGAAGTTTTGAGAAAGTTGACAGTGAGGGTTTGAGAAAGTTTACAGTGACGTTTTGACAAAGTTTCCAGTGAGGTTTGGAGAAAGTTTACAGTGGAGTTCTGTGAAAGTTTACAGTGAAGTTTTGAGAAAGATGTCAGTGAGATTTTGAGAAGGTTTGCAATGAAATTTCAGAATGTTTACAGTGATATTTTGAGAAAGTTTACAGTGAGGTTTGGAGAAAGTTTACAGTGAGGTTTTGAGAAAGTTTGCAGTGAAGTTTTGAGCAAGTTTACAGGGAGGATTTGAGAAAGATTACAGTGAAGTTTTGAGAAAATTTTCAGTGAGGTTTTGAGAAAGATTACAGTGAAGTTTTGAGAATGTTTACAGTGAAGTTTTAAGAAAGTTTACAATGAAATTTTGTGGAAGTTTACAGTGAGGTTTGGAGAAAGATTACAGTGAAATTTGGACAAAGTTTACAGTGAAGTTTGGACAAAGTTTACAGTGAAGTTTTGAGAAAGTATACAGTGAGGTCTTGAGAACATTTATAGTGACGTTTTCGGAAAGTTTACAGTGAGGTTTGTAGAAAGTTTACAGTGATATTTTGAGAAAGTTTACAGTGAGGTTTTGAGAAAGCTATCAGTGATGTTTTGACAAAGTTTACAGTGAAGGTTTGAGAAAGTTTACAGTGATATTTTGAGAAAGTTTACAATGAGGTTTTGCGAAAGTTTTCAGTGAGGGTTTGAGAAAGTTTACAGTGAGGGTTTGCGAAAGATTACAGTGAGGTTTTGGGAAAGTTTACAGTGAGGGTTTGAGAAAGTTTTCAATGAGGTTTTGAGAAAGTTTGCAGTGAAGTTTTGGGAAAGTTTACAATGAGGTTTGGAGAATGTTTACGGTGAGGTTTTGAGAAAGTTTACAGTGAGGGTTTGAGAAAGTTTACAGTGAGGGTTTGCGAAAGATTACAGTGAGGTTTTGGGAAATTCTACAGTGAGGGTTTGAGAAAGTTTGCAGTGAAGTTTTGAGAAAGTTTACAGGGAGGATTTGAGAAAGATTACAGTGAAGCTTTGAGAAAATTTTCAGTGAGGTTTTGAGAAAGATTACAGTGAAGTTTTGAGAATGTTTTCAGTGAAGTTTTAAGAAAGTTTACAATGAAATTTTGTGAAAGTTTACAGTGAGGTTTGGAGAAAGATTACAGTGAAATTTGGACAAAGTTTACAGTGAAGTTTGGACAAAGTTTACAGTGAAGTTTTGAGAAAGTATACAGTGAGGTCTTGAGAACATTTATAGTGACGTTTTCGGAAAGTTTACAGTGAGGTTTGTAGAAAGTTTACAGTGATATTTTGAGAAAGTTTACAGTGAGGTTTTGAGAAAGCTATCAGTGATGTTTTGACAAAGTTTACAGTGAAGGTTTGAGAAAGTTTACAGTGATATTTTGAGAAAGTTTACAATGAGGTTTTGAGAAAGTTTACAGTGAGGTTTGCGAAAGTTTTCAGAGAGGTTTTGAGAACATTTATAGTGAGGCTTTGGGAAAGTTTACAGTGAGGTTTGTAGAAAGTTTACAGTGAAGTCTTGACAAAGTTCACCGTGAGGTTTTGAGAACGTTTACAGTGAAGTTTAGAGAAAGTTTACAGTGAGATTTGGAGAAAGTTTACAGTGAGGTTTTGAGAATGTTTACAGTGAGGTTTTGAGAAAGTTTGCAGTGAAGTTTTGAGAAAGTTTACAGTGAAGTTCTGAGAAAGTTTACAGTGATATTTTGAGACATTTTTCAATGAGGTTTTGAGAAAGTTTGCAGTGAAGTTTTGAGAATTTTTACAGTGAAGTTTTGGGAAAGTTTACAGTGAGGTTTTGAGAAAGTTTACAGTGAGGTTTGGAGAAAGTTTACAGTGGAGTTCTGTGAAAGTTTACAGTGAAGTTTTGAGAAAGATGTCATTGAGATTTTGAGAAGGTTTGCAATGAATTTGCAGAAAGTTTACAGTGATATTTTGAGAAAGTTTACAATGAGGTTTTGAGAAAGTTTACAGTGAAGTTTTGAGAAAGTTGACAGTGAGGTTTTGACAAAGTTTACAGTGAAGGTTTGCGAAAGTTTACAGTGAGGTTTTGAGAAAGATTACAGTGAAGTTTGGAGAATGTTTACAGTGAGGGTTTGAGAAAATTTACAATGAGGTTTTGAGAACATTTATAGTTAGGTTTTGGGAAAGTTTACAGTGAGGTTTGTAGAAAGTGTACAGTGAAGTCTTGAGAAAGTTTACAGTGAGGGTTTGAGAAAGTTGACAGTGAGGTTTTGCGAAAGATTACAGTGAGATTCTGAGAAAGTTTTCAGTGAGGGTTTGAGAAAGTTTACAGTGAGGGTTTGAGAAAGTTTACAGTGAGGGTTTGCGAAAGATTACAGTGAGGTTTTGGGAAAGTTTACAGTGAGGGTTTGAGAAAGTTTACAGTGAGGGTTTGCGAAAGATTACAGTGAGGTTTTGGGAAAGTTTACAGTGAGGGTTTGAGAAAGTTTTCAATGAGGTTTTGAGAAAGTTTGCAGTGAAGTTTTGAGAATTTTTACAGTGAAGTTTTGGGAAAGTTTACAATGAGGTTTGGAGAAAGTTTACAGTGAGGTTTTGAGAAAGTTTACAGTGAGGGTTTGAGAGCGTTTACAGTGACGTTTTGACAAAGTTTCCAGTGAGGTTTGGAGAAAGTTTACAGTGAAGTTCTGTGAAAGTTTACAGTGAAGTTTTGAGTAAGATGTCAGTGAGATTTTGAGAAGGTTTGCAATGAATTTGCAGAATGTTTACAGTGATATTTTGAGAAAGTTTACAATGAGGTTTTGAGAAAGTTTACAGTGAAGTTTTGAGAAAGTTTACAGTGAGGTTTTGAGAAAGATTACAGTGAAGTTTTGAGAAAGTTTACAGTGAGGTTTTGAGAAAGATTACAGTGAAGTTTGGACAAAGTTTCGAGTAAAGTTTTGAGAAAGTTGACAGTGAGGTTTTGAGAAAGTTGACAGTGAGCTTTTGAGAAAGTTTACAGTGAAGTTTGGAGATGGTTTACAGTGAGGTTTTGAGAAAGTTGACAGTGAGGTTTTGAGAAAGATTACAGTGAAGGTTGAAGAAAGGTTGCAGTGGAGTTTTGAGAAAGTTTACAGGGAGGTTTTGAGAAAGTTTACAGTGAAGTTTAGAGAAAGTTTACAGTGAGATTTGGAGAAAGTTTACAGTGAAGTTCTGTGAAAGTTTACAGTGAAGTCTTGAGAAAGTTTACAGTGAGGTTTTGAGAAAATTGTCAGTGAGGTTTTGAGAAGGTTTGCAATGAATTTGCAGAAAGTTTACAGTGATAATTTGAGAAAGTTTACAATGAGGTTTTGAGAAAGTTTACAGTGAAGTTTTGAGAAAGTTGACAGTGAGGTTTTGACAAAGTTTACAGTGAAGGTTTGCGAAAGTTTACAGTGAGGTTTTGAGAAAGATTACAGTGAAGTTTGGAGAATGTTTACAGAGAGGGTTTGAGAAAGATTACAGTGAGGTTTGGAGAAAGTTTACAGTGAGGTTTTGAGAAAGTTTACAGTGAGGGTTTGAGAAAGTTTTCAATGAGGTTTTGAGAAATTTGCAGTGAAGTTTTGAGAATGTTTACAGTGAAGTTTTGGGAAAGTTTACAATGAGGTTTGGAGAATGTTTACGGTGAGGGTTTGAGAAAGTTTACAGTGAGGGTTTGCGAAAGATTACAGTGAGGTTTTGGGAAAGTCTACAGTGAGGGTTTGAGAAAGTTTGCAGTGAAGTTTTGAGAAAGTTTACAGGGAGGATTTGAGAAAGATTACAGTGAAGCTTTGAGAAAATTTTCAGTGAGGTTTTGAGAAAGATTACAGTGAAGTTTTGAGAATGTTTACAGTGAAGTTTTAAGAAAGTTTACAATGAAATTTTGTGAAAGTTTACAGTGAGGTTTGGAGAAAGATTAGAGTGAAATTTGGACAAAGTTTACAGTGAAGTTTGGACAAAGTTTACAGTGAAGTTTTGAGAAAGTATACAGTGAGGTCTTGAGAACATTTATAGTGACGTTTTCGGAAAGTTTACAGTGAGGTTTGTAGAAAGTTTACAGTGATATTTTGAGAAAGTTTACAGTGAGGTTTTGAGAAAGCTATCAGTGATGTTTTGACAAAGTTTACAGTGAAGGTTTGAGAAAGTTTACAGTGATATTTTGAGAAAGTTTACAATGAGGCTTTGGGAAAGTTTACAGTGAGGTTTGTAGAAAGTTTACAGTGAAGTCTTGACAAAGTTCACCGTGAGGTTTTGAGAAAGTTTACAGTGAAGTTTAGAGAAAGTTTACAGTGAGATTTGGAGAAAGTTTACAGTGAGGTTTTGAGAATGTTTACAGTGAGGTTTTGAGAAAGTTTGCAGTGAAGTTTTGAGAAAGTTTGCAGTGAAGTTTTGAGAATTTTTACAGTGAAGTTTTGGGAAAGTTTACAGTGAGGTTTGGAGAAAGTTTACAGTGAGGTTTTGAGAAAGTTTACAGTGAGGTTTGGAGAAAGTTTACAGTGGAGTTCTGTGAAAGTTTACAGTTGTGTTTTGAGAAAGATGTCATTGAGATTTTGAGAAGGTTTGCAATGAATTTGCAGAAAGTTTACAGTGATATTTTGAGAAAGTTTACAATGAGGTTTTGAGAAAGTTTACAGTGAAGTTTTGAGAAAGTTGACAGTGAGGGTTTGAGAAAGTGTACAGTGACGTTTTGACAAAGTTTCCAGTGAGGTTTGGAGAAAGTTTACAGTGGAGTTCTGTGAAAGTTTACAGTGAAGTTTTGAGAAAGATGTCAGTGAGATTTTGAGAAGGTTTGCAATGAAATTTCAGAATGTTTACAGTGATATTTTGAGAAAGTTTTCAGTGAGGTTTGGAGAAAGTTTACAGTGAGGTTTGGAGAAAGTTTACAGTGAGGTTTTGAGAAAGTTTGCAGTGAGGTTTTGAGCAAGTTTACAGGGAGGATTTGAGAAAGATTACAGTGAAGTTTTGAGAAAATTTTCAGTGAGGTTTTGAGAAAGATTACAGTGAAGTTTTGAGAATGTTTACAGTGAAGTTTTAAGAAAGTTTACAATGAAATTTTGTGGAAGTTTACAGTGAGGTTTGGAGAAAGATTAGAGTGAAATTTGGACAAAGTTTACAGTGAAGTTTGGACAAAGTTTACAGTGAAGTTTTGAGAAAGTATACAGTGAGGTCTTGAGAACATTTATAGTGACGTTTTTGGAAAGTTTACAGTGAGGTTTGTAGAAAGTTTACAGTGATATTTTGAGAAAGTTTACAGTGAGGTTTTGAGAAAGCTATCAGTGATGTTTTGACAAAGTTTACAGTGAAGTTTTGAGAAAGTTTACAGTGATATTTTGAGAAAGTTTACAATGAGGTTTTGAGAAAGTTTACAGTGAGGTTTGCGAAAGTTTTCAGAGAGGTTTTGAGAACATTTATAGTGAGGCTTTGGGAAAGTTTACAGTGAGGTTTGTAGAAAGTTTACAGTGAAGTCTTGAGAAAGTTTACAGTGAAGTTCTGTGAAAGTTTACAGTGAAGTTCTGTGAAAGTTTACAGTGAGGTTTTGAGAAAGATTACAGAGATGTTTTGAGAAAGTTTACAGTGAAGTTCTGAGAAAGTTTACAGTGATGTTTCGACAAAGTTTACAGTGAAGGTTAGGGAAAGTTTACAGTGATATTTTGAGAAATTTTTCAATGAGGTTTTGCGAAAGTTTACAGTGAAGTTTTGAGAATTTTTACAGTGAAGTTTTGGGAAAGTTTACAGTGAGGGTTTGAGAAAGTTTCCAGTGAGGGTTTGAGGAAGTTTCCAGTGAGGTTTGGAGAAAGTTTACAGTGAGGTTTGCAGAAAGTTTACAGTGAGGTTTGGAGAAAGTTTACAGTGAGGGTTTTAGAACGTTTAAAGTGAGTGTTTGAGAAATTTTTCAATGAAGTTTTGAAAATGTTTCCAGTGAAGTTTTCAGAATGTTTTCAGTGAAGTTTTGAGAAAATTTACAGTGAGGTTCTGAGAAAGTTTTCAGTGAGGTTTTGCGAAAGATTACAGTGAAGTTTTGAGAAAGTTTTCAGTGAGGGTTTGAGAAAGTTTACAGTGAGGGTTTGAGAAAGCTTTCAGTGAGGGACAGAGAAAGTTTACAGTGAGGTTTGGAGAAAGTTGACAGTGAAGTTTTAAGAAAGTTTACAGTGAGGTTTTGAGAAAGTTTACAGTGAAGTTTTGAGAAGCATTATTGTGAGGTTTTGGGAAAGTTTACTGTGAGGGTTTGAGAAAGTTTACAGTGAGGTTTGCAGAAAGTTTACAGTGAAGTATTGAGAAGGATTATTGTGAGGTTTTGGGAAAGTTTCCTGTGAGGTTTGGAGAAGGTTTACAGTGCAGGTTTGAGGAAAGTTTACAGTGAGGTTTTCAGAAAGTTTCCAGTGAAGTTTTGAGAATGTTTATAGTGAGGTTTTGAGAAAATTTGCAGTGAAGTTTTGAGAAAGATGTCAGTGAGGTTTTGAGAAGGTTTGCAGTGATATTTTGAGAAAGTTTACAGTGAGGTTTTGAGAAAGTTTACAGTGAAGTTTTGAGAATGTTTACAGTGAGGTTTTGGTAAAGTTTACAGTGAAAGTTTGAGAAAGTTTACAAGAAGGTTTTGAGAAAGTTTACAGTGAAGTTTTGAGAAAGATTATAGTGAGGTTTTGACAACATTTACAGTGAGGTTTCGGGAATGTTTACAGTGAAGTTTGTAGAAAGTTTACAGTGAAGTCTTGAGAAAGTTTACTGTGAGGTTTTGGGAAAGTTTACAGTGAGGTTTTGAGAAAGATTACAGTGAAGTTTTGAGAAAATTTACAGTGAGGTTTGGAGAAAGTTTACAGTGAGGTTTTGAGAAAGTTTGCAGTGAGGTTTTGAGAAAGTTTACAGGGAGGATTTGAGAAAGATTACAGTGAAGTTTGGAAAAAGTTTACAGTGAGGTTTTGTGAAAGTTTTCAGTGAGGGTTTGAGAAAGTTTACCGTGAAGTTTTGAGAACGTTTACAGTGAAGTTTTGAGAAAGTTTCCAAGAAGGTTTTGAGAAAGATTACAGTGAAGTTCTGTGAAAGTTTACAGTGAAGTTTTGAGAAAGTTTGCTGTGAAGTTTGCAGAACGTTTACAGTGATGTTTTGAGAAATTTTACAGTGAAGTTTTGAGAAAGTTTACAGGGAGGATTTCAGGAAGTTTACAATGAGGTTTTGAGAAAGATTACAGTGAGGTTTTGGGAAAGTTTTCAGTGAGGGTTTGAGAAAGTTTTCAGTGAGGTTTGGAGTAGGTTTACAGTGAAGTTATGTGAAAGTTTACAGTAAAGGTTTGAGAATGTTTACAGTGAAGTTTTGAGAATGTTTGCAGTGAGATTATGAGAAAGTTTACAGTGAAGTTTTCAGAAAGTTTACAGTGAGGTTTTGACAGAGATTACACTGAAGGTTTGAGAAAGTTTACAGTGAGGTTTTGAGAAAGTTTACAGTGAAGTTTTGAGAAAGTTTACAAGAAGGTTTTGAGAAAGATTACAGTGAAGTTCTGTGAAAGTTTACAGTGAAGTTTTGAGAACGTTTACAGTGAGGTTTTGAGAAAGTTTGCTGTGAAGTTTGCAGAACGTTTACAGTGATGTTTTGAGAAATTTTACAGTGAAGTTTTGAGAAAGTTTACAGGGAGGATTTCAGGAAGTTTACAATGAGGTTTTGAGAAAGATTACAGTGAGGTTTTGAGAAAGTTTACAGCGAAGTTTGGAAAAAGTTTACAGTGAGGTTTTGAGAAAGTTTTCAGTGAGGGTTTGAGAAAGTTTACCGTGAAGTTTTGAGAACGTTTACAGTAACATTTTGAGAATGTTTACAGTGAGGTTTTGAGAAAATTTACAGTGAGGTTTTGAGAAAGTTTTCAGTGAGGGTTTAAGAATGTTTACACTGAAGTTTTGAGAAAGTTTATGGTGAGGTTTTGAGAAAGTTTACTGTGCAGGTTTGAGAAGGATTATTGTGAGGTTTTGGGAAAGTTTTCAGTGAGGATTTGAGAAAGGTTACAGTGAGGTTTGGAGTAGGTTTACAGTGAAGTTATGTGAAAGTTTACAGTAAAGGTTTGAGAATGTTTACAGTGAAGTTTTGAGAATGTTTGCAGTGAGATTATGAGAAAGTTTACAGTGAAGTTTTCAGAAAGTTTACAGTGAGGTTTTGACAGAGATTACACTGTAGGTTTGAGAAAGTTTACAGTGAGGTTTTGAGAAAGTTTACAGGGAGATTTAGAGAAAGATTACAGTGAAGTTTTGAGAAAGTTTGCAGTGAAGTTCTGAGAAAGTTTACAGGGAGATTTAGAGAAAGATTACAGTGAAGTTTTGAGAAAGTTTACAGTGAGGTTTTGAGAAAGTTTACAGTGAAGTTTGGAGAATGTTTACAGAGAGGGTTTGAGAAAGATTACGGTGAGGTTTGGAGAAAGTTTACAGTGAGATTTTGAGAAAGTTTACAGAGAAGTTTGGACAAAGTTTCGAGTAAAGTTTTGAGAAAATTTACAATGAGGTTTTGAGAACATTTATAGAGAGGTTTTGGGAATGTTTACAGTGAGGTTTGTAGCAAGTTTACAGTGAAGTTTTGAGAAAGTTGACAGTGAGGTTTTGAGAAAGTTTACAGTGAAGTTTGGAGAAAGTTTACAGTGAAATCTTGAGAAAGTTTACACTGAGGTTTTGAGAAAGTTTACAGTGAAGTTTTGAGGAAGTTTACAGTGAGGGTTGAAGAAAGGTTGCAGTGGAGTTTTGAGAAAGTTTACAGTGAGGTTTTGAGAATGTTTGCAGTGAAGTTTTGAGAAAATTTTCAGTGAAGTTTTAAGAAAGTTTACACTGACGTTTTGAGAAAGTTTACAGTGAGGTTTGGAGATAGTTTACAGTGAGGTTTTGAAGAAGATTACAGTGAAGTTTGGACAAAGTTTACAGTGAAGTTTTGAGAAAGTTTACAGTGAGGTTTTGAGAACATTTATAGTGAAGTTTTGGGAAAATTTACAGTGAGGTTTGTAGAAAGTTTACAGTGATATTTTGAGAAAGTTTACAGTGACGTTTTGAGAAAGTTTACAGTGATATTTTGAGAAAGTTTACAGTGAAGGTTTGCGAAAGTCTACAGTGAGGTTTTGAGAACATTTATAGTGAGGCTTTGGGAAGGTTTACAGTGAAGTCTTGACAATGTTTACCGTGAGGTTTTGAGAAAGTTTACAGTGAAGTTTAGAGAAAGTTTACAGTGAGATTTGGAGAAAGTTTACAGTGAAGTTCTGAGAAAGTTTACAGTGATATTTTGAGAAATTTTTCAATGAGGTTTTGAGAAAGTTTGCAGTGAAGTTTTGAGAATTTTTACAGTGAAGTTTTGGGAAAGTTTACAGTGAGGGTTTGAGAACGTTTACAGTGAGTGTTTGAGAAATTTTTCAATGAAGTTTTGAAAATGTTTCCAGTGAAGTTTTCAGAAGGTTTTCAGTGAAGTTTTGAGAAAATTTACAGTGAGGTTTTGAGAAAGTTTTCAGTGAGGTTTTGAGAAAGATTACAGTGAGGTTATGAGAAAGTTTTCAGTGAGGTTTTGGGAAAGTTTACAGTGAGGGTTTGAGAAAGTTTTCAATGAGGGACAGAGAATGTTTACCGTGAGGTTTGGAGAAAGTTGACAGTGAAGATTTGAGAAAATTTACAGTGAGGTTTTGAGAAAGTTTTCAGTGAGGTTTGGAGAATGTTTACAGTGAGGTTTTGAGAAAGTTTACAGTGAGGTTTGGAGAATGTTTACAGTGAAGTTTTGAGAAAGTTTACAGGGAGGATTTGAGAAAGATTACAGTGAGGTTTTGAGAAAGATTACAGTGAAGTTTTGAGAATGTTTACAGTGAAGTTTTAAGAAAGTTTACAATGAAGTTTTGTGAAAGTTTACAGTGAGGTTTGGAGAAAGATTACAGTGAAGTTTTGAGAAAGTTTACAGTGAGGTTTTGAGAACACTTATAGTGACGTATTCGGAAAGTTTACAGTGAGGTTTGTAGAAAGTTTACAGTGATATTTTGAGAAAGTTTACAATGAGGTTTTGAGAAAGTTTACAGTGAGGTTTGCGAAAGTTTTCAGTGAGGTTTTGAGAACATTTATAGTGAGGCTTTGGGAAAGTTTACAGTGAGGTTTTTGGAAAGTTTACAGTGAAGTCTTGACAAAGTTTACCGTGAGGTTTTGAGAACGTTTACAGTGAAGTTTAGAGAAAGTTTACAGTGAGATTTGGAGAAAGTTTACAGTGAGGTTTTGAGAATGTTTACAGTGAGGTTTTGAGAAAGTTTGCAGTGAAGTTCTGTGAAAGTTTACTGTGAGGTTTTGAGAAAGATTACAGAGATGTTTTGAGAAAGTTTACAATGAGGTTTTGAGAAAGTTTACAGTGAAGTTTTGAGAAAGTTTACAGTGAGGTTTTGACAAAGTTTATAGTGAAGTTTTGACAAAGTATGCAGTGAAGTTCTGAGAAAGTTTACAGTGAGGTTTTGAGAAAGTTTACAGTGACGTTTTGACAAAGTTTCCAATGAGGTTTGGAGAAAGTTTACAGTGGAGTTCTGTGAAAGTTTACAGTGAAGTTTTGAGAAAGATGCCAGTGAGATTTTGAGAAGGTTTGCAATGAATTTTCAGAATGTTTACAGTGATATTTTGAGAAAGTTTACAATGAGGTTTTGAGAAAGTTTACAGTGAAGTTTTGAGAAAGTTTACAGTGAGGTTTTGACAAAGTTTACAGTGAAGGTTTGCGAAAGTTTGCAGTGAAGTTCTGAGAAAGTTTACAGGGAGGTTTTGAGAAAGATTACAGTGAAGTTTTGAGAAAGTTTACAGTGAGGTTTTGAGAAAGATTACAGTGAAGTTTGGACAAAGTTTCGAGTAAAGTTTTTAGAAAATTTACAATGAGGTTTTGAGAAAGTTGACAGTGAGGATTTGAGAACGTTTACAGTGAGGTTTTGAGAAAGTTTAAAGTGAGGAACAGAGAATGTTTACAGTGAAGTTTGGAGAAAGTTTACAGTGAAATCTTGAGAAGGTTTACAGTGAGGTTTTGAGAAAGATTACAGAGATGTTTTGAGAAAGTTTACAGTGAAGTTGTGAGAAAGTTTACAGTGATATTTTGAGAAATTTTTCATTGAGGTTTTGAGAAAGTTTGCAGTGAAGTTTTGAGAATTTTTACAGTGAAGTTTTGGGAAAGTTTACAGTGAGGTTTGGAGAAAGTTTACAGTGAGGTTTGCAGAAAGTTTACAGTGAGGGTTTGAGAACGTTTACAGTGAGTGTTTGAGAAATTTTTCAAAGAAGTTTTGAAAATGTTTCCAGTGAAGTTTTCAGAAAGTTTTCAGTGAAGTTTTGAGAAAATTTACAGTGAGGTTTTGAGAAAGTTTTCAGTGAGGTTTTGCGAAAGATTACAGTGAGGTTATGAGAAAGTTTTCAGTGAGGGTTTGAGAAAGTTTACAGTGAGGGTTTGCGAAAGATTACAGTGAGGGTTTGCGAAAGATTACAGTGAGGTTTTGGGAAAGTTTACAGTGAGGGTTTGAGAAAGTTTTCAATGAGGTTTTGAGAAAGTTTGCAGTGAAGTTTTGAGAATTATCCAGTGAAGTTTTGGGAAAGTTTACAATGAGGTTTGGAGAAAGTTTACAGTGAGGTTTTGAGAAAGATTACAGTGTAGTTTTGAGAAAGATTACAGTGACGTTTTGACAAAGTTTCCAGTGAGGTTTGGAGAAAGTTTACAGTGAAGTTCTGTGAAAGTTTACAGTGAAGTTTTGAGAAAGATGTCATTGAGATTTTGAGAAGGTTTGCAATGAATTTGCAGAAAGTTTACAGTGATATTTTGAGGAAGTTTACAATGAGGTTTTGAGAAAGTTTACAGTGAAGTTTTGAGAAAGTTGACAGTGAGGTTTTGACAAAGTTTACAGTGAAGGTTTGCGAAAGTTTACAGTGAGGTTTTGAGAACATTTATAGTGAGGTTTTGGGAATGTTTACAGTGAGGTTTGTAGAAAGTGTACAGTGAAGTCTTGAGAAAGTTTACAGTGAGGGTTTGAGAAAGTTGACAGTGAGGTTTTGCGAAAGATTACAGTGAGGTTCTGAGAAAGTTTTCAATGAGGTTTTGAGAAAGTTTGCAGTGAAGTTTTGAGAAATATCCAGTGAAGTTTTGGGAAAGTTTACAATGAGTTTTGGAGAAAGTTTACAGTGAGGTTTGGAGAAAGTTTACAGTGAAGTTCTGTGAAAGTTTACAGTGAAGTTTTGAGAAAGATGTCATTGAGATTTTGAGTAGGTTTGCAATGAATTTGCAGAAAGTTTACAGTGATATTTTGAGAAGGTTTACAGTGAAGTTTTGAGAAAGTTGACAGTGAGGTTTTGACAAAGTTTACAGTGAAGGTTTGCAAAAGTTTACAGTGAGGTTTTGAGAAAGATTACAGTGAAGTTTGGAGAATGTTTACAGTGAGGTTTGAGAAAGATTACGGTGAGGTTTGGGGAAAGTTTACAGTGAGGTTTTGAGAAAGTTTACAGTGAGATTTGGACAAAGTTTCGAGTAATGTTTTGAGAAAATTTACAATGAGGTTTTGAGAACATTTATAGTTAGGTTTTGGGAATGTTTACAGTGAGGTTTGTAGAAAGTTTACAGTGAAGTCTTGAGAAAGTTTACAGTGAGTGTCTGAGAAATTTGACAGTGAGGTTTTGCGAAAGATTACAGTGAGGTTCTGAGAAAGTTTTCAGTGAGGGTTTGAGAAAGTTTACAGTGAGGGTTTGCGAAAGATTACAGTGAGGTTTTGGGAAAGTTTACAGTGAGGGTTTGAGAAAGTTTTCAATGAGGTTTTGAGAAAGTTTGCAGTGAAGTTTTGAGAATGTTTACAGTGAAGTTTTGGGAAAGTTTACAATGAGGTTTGGAGAATGTTTACGGTCAGGTTTTGAGAAAGTTTACAGTGAGGGTTTGAGAAAGTTTACAGTGAGGGTTTGCGAAAGATTACAGTGAGGTTTTGGGAAAGTTTACAGTGAGGGTTTGAGAAAGATTACAGTGAAGCTTTGAGAAAATTTTCAGTGAGGTTTTGAGAAAGATTACAGTGAAGTTTTGAGAATGTTTACAGTGAAGTTTTAAGAAAGTTTACAATGAAATATTGTGAAAGTTTACAGTGAGGTTTGCAGAAAGATTACAGTGAAATTCGGACAAAGTTTACAGTGAAGTTTGGACAAAGTTTACAGTGAAGTTTTGAGAAAGTATACAGTGAGGTCTTGAGAACATTTATAGTGACGTTTTCGGAAAGTTTACAGTGAGGTTTGTAGAAAGTTTACAGTGATATTTTGAGAAAGTTTACAGTGAGGTTTTGAGAAAGCTATCAGTGATGTTTTGACAAAGTTTACAGTGAAGGTTTGAGAAAGTTTACAGTGATATTTTGAGAAAGTTTACAATGAGGTTTTGAGAAAGTTTACAGTGAGGTTTGCGAAAGTTTTCAGAGAGGTTTTGAGAACATTTATAGTGAGGCTTTGGGAAAGTTTACAGTGAGGTTTGTAGAAAGTTTACAGTGAAGTCTTGACAAAGTTCACCGTGAGGTTTTGAGAACGTTTACAGTGAAGTTTAGAGAAAGTTTACAGTGAGATTTGGAGAAAGATTACAGTGAGGTTTTGAGAATGTTTACAGTGAGGTTTTGAGAAAGTTTGCAGTGAAGTTTTGAGAAAGTTTACAGTGAAGTTCTGAGAAAGTTTACAGTGATATTTTGAGACATTTTTCAATGAGGTTTTGAGAAAGTTTGCAGTGAAGTTTTGAGAATTTTTACAGTGAAGTTTTGGGAAAGTTTACAGTGAGGTTTGGAGAAAGTTTACAGTGAGGTTTTGAGAAAGTTTACAGTGAGGTTTTGAGAAAGTTTACAGTGGCGTTTTGACAAAGTTTCCAGTGAGGTTTGGAGAAAGTTTACAGTGAAGTTCTGTGAAAGTTTACAGTGAAGTTTTGAGAAAGATGTCATTGAGATTTTGAGAAGGTTTGCAATGAATTTGAGAAAGTTTACAGTGATATTTTGAGAAAGTTTACAATGAGGTTTTGAGAAAGTTTACAGTGAGTTTTGAGAAAGTTGACAGTGAGGTTTTGACAAAGTTTACAGTGAGGTTTTGAGAAAGATTACAGTGAAGTTTGGAAAATGTTTACAGTGAGGGTTTGAGAAAGATTACGGTGAGGTTTGGGGAAAGTTTACAGTGAGGTTTTGAGAAAGTTTACAGTGAGATTTGGACAAAGTTTCGAGTAATGTTTTGAGAAATTTACAATGAGGTTTTGAGAACATTTATAGTTAGGTTTTGGGAATGTTTACAGTGAGGTTTGTAGAAAGTTTACAGTGAAGACTTGAGAAAGTTTACAGTGAGGGTTTGAGAAAGTTGACAGTGAGGTTTTGCGAAAGATTACAGTGAGGTTCTGAGAAGGTTTTCAGTGAGGGTTTGAGAAAGTTTACAGTGAGGGTTTGCGAAAGATTACAGTGAGGTTTTGGGAAAGTTTACAGTGAGGTTTGGAGAATGTTTACGGTGAGGTTTTGAGAAAGTTTACAGTGAGGGTTTGAGAAAGTTTACAGTGAGGGTTTGCGAAAGATTACAGTGAGGTTTTGGTAAAGTTTACAGTGAGGGTTTGAGAAAGTTTTCAATGAGGTTTTGAGAAAGTTTGCAGTGAAGTTTTGAGAATTTTTACAGTGAAGTTTTGGGAAAGTTTACAATGAGGTTTGGAGAAAGTTTACAGTGAGGTTTTGAGAAAGTTTACAGTGAGGGTTTGAGAGCGTTTACAGTGACGTTTTGACAAAGTTTCCAGTGAGGTTTGGAGAAAGTTTACAGTGAAGTTCTGTGAAAGTTTACAGTGAAGTTTTGAGTAAGATGTCAGTGAGATTTTGAGAAGGTTTGCAATGAATTTGCAGAATGTTTACAGTGATATTTTGAGAAAGTTTACAATGAGGTTTTGAGAAAGTTTACAGTGAAGTTTTGAGAAAGTTTACACTGAGGATTTGACAAAGTTTACAGTGAAGTTTTGCGAAAGTTTGCAGTGAAGTTCTGAGAAAGTTTACAGGGAGGTTTTGAGAAAGATTACAGTGAAGTTTTGAGAAAGTTTACAGTGAGGTTTTGAGAAAGATTACAGTGAAGTTTGGACAAAGTTTCGAGTAAAGTTTTGAGAAAGTTGACAGTGAGGTTTTGAGAAAGTTGACAGTGAGCTTTTGAGAAAGTTTACAGTGAAGTTTGGAGATGGTTTACAGTGAGGTTTTGAGAAAGTTGACAGTGAGGTTTTGAGAAAGTTTACAGTGAAGGTTGAAGAAAGGTTGCAGTGGAGTTTTGAGAAAGTTTACAGGGAGGTTTTGAGAAAGTTTACAGTGAAGTTTAGAGAAAGTTTACAGTGAGATTTGGAGAAAGTTTACAGTGAAGTTCTGTGAAAGTTTACAGTGAAGTCTTGAGAAAGTTTACAGTGAGGTTTTGAGAAAATTGTCAGTGAGGTTTTGAGAAGGTTTGCAATGAATTTGCAGAAAGTTTACAGTGATAATTTGAGAAAGTTTACAATGAGGTTTTGAGAAAGTTTACAGTGAAGTTTTGAGAAAGTTGACAGTGAGGTTTTGACAAAGTTTACAGTGAAGGTTTGCGAAAGTTTACAGTGAGGTTTTGAGAAAGATTACAGTGAAGTTTGGAGAATGTTTACAGAGAGGGTTTGAGAAAGATTACAGTGAGGTTTGGAGAAAGTTTTCAATGAGGTTTTGAGAAAGTTTGCAGTGAAGTTTTGAGAATTATCCAGTGAAGTTTTGGGAATGTTTACAATGAGGTTTGGAGAAAGTTTACAGTGAGGTTTTGAGAAAGTTTACAGTGAGGTTTTGAGAAAGATTACAGTGGTGTTTTGACAAAGTTTCCAGTGAGGTTTGTAGAAAGTTTACAGTGAAGTCTTGCGAAAGTTTACAGTGAGGGTCTGAGAAAGTTGACAGTGAGGTTTTGCGAAAGATTACAGTGAGGTTCTGAGAAAGTTTTCAGTGAGGGTTTGAGAAAGTTTACAGTGAGGGTTGCGAAAGATTACAGTGAGGTTTTGGGAAAGTTTACAGTGAGGGTTTGAGAAAGTTTTCAATGAGTTTTTGAGAAAGTTTGCAGTGAAGTTTTGAGAAGTTTACAGTGAAGTTTTGGGAAAGTTTACAATGAGGTTTGGAGAATGTTTACGGTGAGGTTTTGAGAAAGTTTACAGTGAGGGTTTGAGAAAGTTTACAGTGAGGGTTTGCGAAAGTTTACAGTGAGGTTCTGAGAAAGTTTTCAGTGAGGTTTGAGAAAGTTTACAGTGAGGGTTTGCGAAAGTTTACAGTGAGGTTTTGGGAAAGTTTACAGTGAGGTTTGTAGAAAGTTTACAGTGATATTTTGAGAAAGTTTACAGTGAGGTTTTGAGAAAGCTATCAGTGATGTTTTGACAAAGTTTACAGTGAAGGTTTGAGAAAGTTTACAGTGATATTTTGAGAAAGTTTACAATGAGGTTTTGAGAAAGTTTACAGTGAGGTTTGCGAAAGTTTTCAGAGAGGTTTTGAGAACATTTATAGTGAGGCTTTGGGAAAGTTTACAGTGAGGTTTGTAGAAAGTTTACAGTGAAGTCTTGACAAAGTTCACCGTGAGGTTTTGAGAACGTTTACAGTGAAGTTTAGAGAAAGTTTACAGTGAAGTTTAGAGAAAGTTTACAGTGAGATTTGGAGAAAGTTTACAGTGAGGTTTTGAGAAAGTTTACAGTGAGGTTTTGAGAAAGTTTGCAGTGAAGTTTTGAGAAAGTTTACAGTGAAGTTTGAGAAAGTTTACAGTGATATTTTGAGACATTTTTCAGTGAGGTTTTGAGAAAGTTTGCAGTGAAGTTTTGAGAAAGTTTACAGTGAAGTTTTGGGAAAGTTTACAGTGAGGTTTTGAGAAAGTTTACAGTGAGGTTTTGAGAAAGATGTCATTGAGATTTTGAGAAGGTTTGCAATGAATTTGCAGAAAGTTTACAGTGATATTTTGAGAAAGTTTACAATGAGGTTTTGAGAAAGTTTACAGTGAAGTTTTGAGAAAGTTGACAGTGAGGGTTTGAGAAAGTTTACAGTGACGTTTTGACAAAGTTTCCAGTGAGGTTTGGAGAAAGTTTACAGTGGAGTTCTGTGAAAGTTTACAGTGAAGTTTTGAGAAAGATGTCAGTGAGATTTTGAGAAGGTTTGCAATGAAATTTCAGAATGTTTACAGTGATATTTTGAGAAAGTTTTCAGTGAGGTTTGGAGAAAGTTTACAGTGAGGTTTGGAGAAAGTTTACAGTGAGGTTTTGAGAAAGTTTGCAGTGAAGTTTTGAGCAAGTTTACAGTGAGGATTTGAGAAAGATTACAGTGAAGTTTTGAGAAAATTTTCAGTGAGGTTTTGAGAAAGATTACAGTGAAGTTTTGAGAAAGTTTACAGTGAAGTTTTAAGAAAGTTTACAATGAAATTTTGTGGAAGTTTACAGTGAGGTTTGGAGAAAGATTACAGTGAAATTTGGACAAAGTTTACAGTGAAGTTTGGACAAAGTTTACAGTGAAGTTTTGAGAAAGTATACAGTGAGGTCTTGAGAACATTTATAGTGACGTTTTCGGAAAGTTTACAGTGAGGTTTGTAGAAAGTTTACAGTGATATTTTGAGAAAGTTTACAGTGAGGTTTTGAGAAAGCTATCAGTGATGTTTTGACAAAGTTTACAGTGAAGGTTTGAGAAAGTTTACAGTGATATTTTGAGAAAGTTTACAATGAGGTTTTGAGAAAGTTTTCAGTGAGGGTTTGAGAAAGTTTACAGTGAGGGTTTGCGAAAGATTACAGTGAGGTTTTGGGAAAGTTTACAGTGAGGGTTTGAGAAAGTTTTCAATGAGGTTTTGAGAAAGTTTGCAGTGAAGTTTTGGGAAAGTTTACAATGAGGTTTGGAGAATGTTTACGGTGAGGTTTTGAGAAAGTTTACAGTGAGGGTTTGAGAAAGTTTACAGTGAGGGTTTGCGAAAGATTACAGTGAGGTTTTGGGAAATTCTACAGTGAGGGTTTGAGAAAGTTTGCAGTGAAGTTTTGAGAAAGTTTACAGGGAGGATTTGAGAAAGATTACAGTGAAGCTTTGAGAAAATTTTCAGTGAGGTTTTGAGAAAGATTACAGTGAAGTTTTGAGAATGTTTACAGTGAAGTTTTAAGAAAGTTTACAATGAAATTTTGTGAAAGTTTACAGTGAGGTTTGGAGAAAGATTACAGTGAAATTTGGACAAAGTTTACAGTGAAGTTTGGACAAAGTTTACAGTGAAGTTTTGAGAAAGTATACAGTGAGGTCTTGAGAACATTTATAGTGACGTTTTCGGAAAGTTTACAGTGAGGTTTGTAGAAAGTTTACAGTGATATTTTGAGAAAGTTTACAGTGAGGTTTTGAGAAAGCTATCAGTGATGTTTTGACAAAGTTTACAGTGAAGGTTTGAGAAAGTTTACAGTGATATTTTGAGAAAGTTTACAATGAGGTTTTGAGAAAGTTTACAGTGAGGTTTGCGAAAGTTTTCAGAGAGGTTTTGAGAACATTTATAGTGAGGCTTTGGGAAAGTTTACAGTGAGGTTTGTAGAAAGTTTACAGTGAAGTCTTGACAAAGTTCACCGTGAGGTTTTGAGAACGTTTACAGTGAAGTTTAGAGAAAGTTTACAGTGAGATTTGGAGAAAGTTTACAGTGAGGTTTTGAGAATGTTTACAGTGAGGTTTTGAGAAAGTTTGCAGTGAAGTTTTGAGAAAGTTTACAGTGAAGTTCTGAGAAAGTTTACAGTGATATTTTGAGACATTTTTCAATGAGGTTTTGAGAAAGTTTGCAGTGAAGTTTTGAGAATTTTTACAGTGAAGTTTTGGGAAAGTTTACAGTGAGGTTTTGAGAAAGTTTACAGTGAGGTTTGGAGAAAGTTTACAGTGGAGTTCTGTGAAAGTTTACAGTGAAGTTTTGAGAAAGATGTCATTGAGATTTTGAGAAGGTTTGCAATGAATTTGCAGAAAGTTTACAGTGATATTTTGAGAAAGTTTACAATGAGGTTTTGAGAAAGTTTACAGTGAAGTTTTGAGAAAGTTGACAGTGAGGTTTTGACAAAGTTTACAGTGAAGGTTTGCGAAAGTTTACAGTGAGGTTTTGAGAAAGATTACAGTGAAGTTTGGAGAATGTTTACAGTGAGGGTTTGAGAAAATTTACAATGAGGTTTTGAGAACATTTATAGTTAGGTTTTGGGAAAGTTTACAGTGAGGTTTGTAGAAAGTGTACAGTGAAGTCTTGAGAAAGTTTACAGTGAGGGTTTGAGAAAGTTGACAGTGAGGTTTTGCGAAAGATTACAGTGAGATTCTGAGAAAGTTTTCAGTGAGGGTTTGAGAAAGTTTACAGTGAGGGTTTGAGAAAGTTTACAGTGAGGGTTTGCGAAAGATTACAGTGAGGTTTTGGGAAAGTTTACAGTGAGGGTTTGAGAAAGTTTACAGTGAGGGTTTGCGAAAGATTACAGTGAGGTTTTGGGAAAGTTTACAGTGAGGGTTTGAGAAAGTTTTCAATGAGGTTTTGAGAAAGTTTGCAGTGAAGTTTTGAGAATTTTTACAGTGAAGTTTTGGGAAAGTTTACAATGAGGTTTGGAGAAAGTTTACAGTGAGGTTTTGAGAAAGTTTACAGTGAGGGTTTGAGAGCGTTTACAGTGACGTTTTGACAAAGTTTCCAGTGAGGTTTGGAGAAAGTTTACAGTGAAGTTCTGTGAAAGTTTACAGTGAAGTTTTGAGTAAGATGTCAGTGAGATTTTGAGAAGGTTTGCAATGAATTTGCAGAATGTTTACAGTGATATTTTGAGAAAGTTTACAATGAGGTTTTGAGAAAGTTTACAGTGAAGTTTTGAGAAAGTTTACAGTGAGGTTTTGAGAAAGATTACAGTGAAGTTTTGAGAAAGTTTACAGTGAGGTTTTGAGAAAGATTACAGTGAAGTTTGGACAAAGTTTCGAGTAAAGTTTTGAGAAAGTTGACAGTGAGGTTTTGAGAAAGTTGACAGTGAGCTTTTGAGAAAGTTTACAGTGAAGTTTGGAGATGGTTTACAGTGAGGTTTTGAGAAAGTTGACAGTGAGGTTTTGAGAAAGTTTACAGTGAAGGTTGAAGAAAGGTTGCAGTGGAGTTTTGAGAAAGTTTACAGGGAGGTTTTGAGAAAGTTTACAGTGAAGTTTAGAGAAAGTTTACAGTGAGATTTGGAGAAAGTTTACAGTGAAGTTCTGTGAAAGTTTACAGTGAAGTCTTGAGAAAGTTTACAGTGAGGTTTTGAGAAAATTGTCAGTGAGGTTTTGAGAAGGTTTGCAATGAATTTGCAGAAAGTTTACAGTGATAATTTGAGAAAGTTTACAATGAGGTTTTGAGAAAGTTTACAGTGAAGTTTTGAGAAAGTTGACAGTGAGGTTTTGACAAAGTTTACAGTGAAGGTTTGCGAAAGTTTACAGTGAGGTTTGAGAAAGATTACAGTGAAGTTTGGAGAATGTTTACAGAGAGGGTTTGAGAAAGATTACAGTGAGGTTTGGAGAAAGTTTACAGTGAGGTTTTGAGAAAGTTTACAGTGAGGGTTTTGAGAAAGTTTTCAATGAGGTTTTGAGAAATTTGCAGTGAAGTTTTGAGAATGTTTACAGTGAAGTTTTGGGAAAGTTTACAATGAGGTTTGGAGAATGTTTACGGTGAGGGTTTGAGAAAGTTTACAGTGAGGGTTTGCGAAAGATTACAGTGAGGTTTTGGGAAAGTCTACAGTGAGGGTTTGAGAAAGTTTGCAGTGAAGTTTTGAGAAAGTTTACAGGGAGGATTTGAGAAAGATTACAGTGAAGCTTTGAGAAAATTTTCAGTGAGGTTTTGAGAAAGATTACAGTGAAGTTTTGAGAATGTTTACAGTGAAGTTTTAAGAAAGTTTACAATGAAATTTTGTGAAAGTTTACAGTGAGGTTTGGAGAAAGATTAGAGTGAAATTTGGACAAAGTTTACAGTGAAGTTTGGACAAAGTTTACAGTGAAGTTTTGAGAAAGTATACAGTGAGGTCTTGAGAACATTTATAGTGACGTTTTCGGAAAGTTTACAGTGAGGTTTGTAGAAAGTTTACAGTGATATTTTGAGAAAGTTTACAGTGAGGTTTTGAGAAAGCTATCAGTGATGTTTTGACAAAGTTTACAGTGAAGGTTTGAGAAAGTTTACAGTGATATTTTGAGAAAGTTTACAATGAGGCTTTGGGAAAGTTTACAGTGAGGTTTGTAGAAAGTTTACAGTGAAGTCTTGACAAAGTTCACCGTGAGGTTTTGAGAAGTTTACAGTGAAGTTTAGAGAAAGTTTACAGTGAGATTTGGAGAAAGTTTACAGTGAGGTTTTGAGAATGTTTACAGTGAGGTTTTGAGAAAGTTTGCAGTGAAGTTTTGAGAAAGTTTACAGTGAAGTTTTGAGAATTTTACAGTGAAGTTTTGGGAAAGTTTACAGTGAGGTTTGGAGAAAGTTTACAGTGAGGTTTTGAGAAAGTTTACAGTGAGGTTTGGAGAAAGTTTACAGTGGAGTTCTGAGAAAGTTTACAGTTGTGTTTTGAGAAAGATGTCATTGAGATTTTGAGAAGGTTTGCAATGAATTTGCAGAAAGTTTACAGTGATATTTGAGAAAGTTTACAATGAGGTTTTGAGAAAGTTTACAGTGAAGTTTTGAGAAAGTTGACAGTGAGGGTTTGAGAAAGTGTACAGTGACGTTTTGACAAAGTTTCCAGTGAGGTTTGGAGAAAGTTTACAGTGGAGTTCTGAGAAAGTTTACAGTGAAGTTTTGAGAAAGTTTACAGTGAGATTTTGAGAAGGTTTGCAATGAAATTTCAGAATGTTTACAGTGATATTTTGAGAAAGTTTCAGTGAGGTTTGGAGAAAGTTTACAGTGAGGTTTGGAGAAAGTTTACAGTGAGGTTTTGAGAAAGTTTGCAGTGAGGTTTTGAGCAAGTTTACAGGGAGGATTTGAGAAAGATTACAGTGAAGTTTTGAGAAAATTTTCAGTGAGGTTTTGAGAAAGATTACAGTGAAGTTTTGAGAATGTTTACAGTGAAGTTTTAAGAAAGTTTACAATGAAATTTTGTGGAAGTTTACAGTGAGGTTTGGAGAAAGATTAGAGTGAAATTTGGACAAAGTTTACAGTGAAGTTTGGACAAAGTTTACAGTGAAGTTTTGAGAAAGTATACAGTGAGGTCTTGAGAACATTTATAGTGACGTTTTCGGAAAGTTTACAGTGAGGTTTGTAGAAAGTTTACAGTGATATTTTGAGAAAGTTTACAGTGAGGTTTTGAGAAAGCTATCAGTGATGTTTTGACAAAGTTTACAGTGAAGGTTTGAGAAAGTTTACAGTGAGGGTTTGAGAAAGTTTACAATGAGGTTTTGAGAAAGTTTACAGTGAGTTTTGAGAAAGTTTACAGTGAGGTTTGAGAAAGATTACAGTGAGTTTTTGGGAAAGTTTACAGTGAGGTTTTGAGAAAGTTTTCAGTGATGTTTTGAGAAAGTTTACAGTGAAGGTTTGAGAAAGTTTACAATGAGGTTTGGAGAATGTTTACGGTGAGGTTTTGAGAAAGTTTACAGTGAGGGTTTGAGAAAGTTTACAGTGAGGGTTTGCGAAAGATTACAGTGAGGTTTTGGGAAATTCTACAGTGAGGGTTTGAGAAAGTTTGCAGTGAAGTTTTGAGAAAGTTTACAGGGAGGATTTGAGAAAGATTACAGTGAAGCTTTGAGAAAATTTTCAGTGAGGTTTTGAGAAAGATTACAGTGAAGTTTTGAGAATGTTTACAGTGAAGTTTTAAGAAAGTTTACAATGAAATTTTGTGAAAGTTTACAGTGAGGTTTGGAGAAAGATTACAGTGAAATTTGGACAAAGTTTACAGTGAAGTTTGGACAAAGTTTACAGTGAAGTTTTGAGAAAGTATACAGTGAGGTCTTGAGAACATTTATAGTGACGTTTTCGGAAAGTTTACAGTGAGGTTTGTAGAAAGTTTACAGTGATATTTTGAGAAAGTTTACAGTGAGGTTTTGAGAAAGCTATCAGTGATGTTTTGACAAAGTTTACAGTGAAGGTTTGAGAAAGTTTACAGTGATATTTTGAGAAAGTTTACAATGAGGTTTTGAGAAAGTTTACAGTGAGGTTTGCGAAAGTTTTCAGAGAGGTTTTGAGAACATTTATAGTGAGGCTTTGGGAAAGTTTACAGTGAGGTTTGTAGAAAGTTTACAGTGAAGTCTTGACAAAGTTCACCGTGAGGTTTTGAGAACGTTTACAGTGACGTTTAGAGAAAGTTTACAGTGAGATTTGGAGAAAGTTTACAGTGAGGTTTTGAGAATGTTTACAGTGAGGTTTTGAGAAAGTTTGCAGTGAAGTTTTGAGAAAGTTTACAGTGAAGTTCTGAGAAAGTTTACAGTGATATTTTGAGACATTTTTCAATGAGGTTTTGAGAAAGTTTGCAGTGAAGTTTTGAGAATTTTTACAGTGAAGTTTTGGGAAAGTTTACAGTGAGGTTTTGAGAAAGTTTACAGTGAGGTTTGGAGAAAGTTTACAGTGGAGTTCTGTGAAAGTTTACAGTGAAGTTTTGAGAAAGATGTCATTGAGATTTTGAGAAGGTTTGCAATGAATTTGCAGAAAGTTTACAGTGATATTTTGAGAAAGTTTACAATGAGGTTTTGAGAAAGTTTACAGTGAAGTTTTGAGAAAGTTGACAGTGAGGTTTGGACAAAGTTTACAGTGAAGGTTTGCGAAAGTTTACAGTGAGGTTTTGAGAAAGATTACAGTGAAGTTTGGAGAATGTTTACAGTGAGGGTTTGAGAAAGATTACGGTGAGGTTTGGGGAAAGTTTACAGTGAGGTTTTGAGAAAGTTTACAGTGAGATTTGGACAAAGTTTCGAGTAATGTTTTGAGAAAATTTACAATGAGGTTTTGAGAACATTTATAGTTAGGTTTTGAGAAAGTTTACAGTGAGGTTTGTAGAAAGTGTACAGTGAAGTCTTGAGAAAGTTTACAGTGAGGGTTTGAGAAAGTTGACAGTGAGGTTTTGCGAAAGATTACAGTGAGATTCTGAGAAAGTTTTCAGTGAGGGTTTGAGAAAGTTTACAGTGAGGGTTTGCGAAAGATTACAGTGAGGTTTTGGGAAAGTTTACAGTGAGGGTTTGAGAAAGTTTACAGTGAGGGTTTGCGAAAGATTACAGTGAGGTTTTGGGAAAGTTTACAGTGAGGGTTTGAGAAAGTTTTCAATGAGGTTTTGAGAAAGTTTGCAGTGAAGTTTTGAGAATTTTTACAGTGAAGTTTTGGGAAAGTTTACAGTGAGGTTTGGAGAAAGTTTACAGTGAGGTTTTGAGAAAGTTTACAGTGAGGTTTTGAGAAAGTTTACAGTGAAGGTTGAAGAAAGGTTGCAGTGGAGTTTTGAGAAAGTTTACAGGGAGGTTTTGACAAAGTTTACAGTGAGGTTTGGAGAAAGTTTACAGTGAAGTTCTGTGAAAGTTTACAGTGAAGTTTTGAGTAAGATGTCATTGAGATTTTGAGAAGATTTGCAATGAATTTGCAGAATGTTTACAGTGATATTTTGAGAAAGTTTACAATGAGGTTTTGAGAAAGTTTACAGTGAAGTTTTGAGAAAGTTTACACTGAGGATTTGACAAAGTTTACAGTGAAGTTTTGCGAAAGTTTGCAGTGAAGTTCTGAGAAAGTTTACAGGGAGGTTTTGAGAAAGATTACAGTGAAGTTTTGAGAAAGTTTACAGTGAGGTTTTGAGAAAGATTACAGTGAAGTTTGGACAAAGTTTCGAGTAAAGTTTTGAGAAAGTTGACAGTGAGGTTTTGAGAAAGTTGACAGTGAGCTTTTGAGAAAGTTTACAGTGAAGTTTGGAGATGGTTTACAGTGAGGTTTTGAGAAAGTTGACAGTGAGGTTTTGAGAAAGTTTACAGTGAAGGTTGAAGAAAGGTTGCAGTGGAGTTTTGAGAAAGTTTACAGGGAGGTTTTGAGAAAGTTTACAGTGAAGTTTAGAGAAAGTTTACAGTGAGATTTGGAGAAAGTTTACAGTGAAGTTCTGTGAAAGTTTACAGTGAAGTCTTGAGAAAGTTTACAGTGAGGTTTTGAGAAAATTGTCAGTGAGGTTTTGAGAAGGTTTGCAATGAATTTGCAGAAAGTTTACAGTGATAATTTGAGAAAGTTTACAATGAGGTTTTGAGAAAGTTTACAGTGAAGTTTTGAGAAAGTTGACAGTGAGGTTTTGACAAAGTTTACAGTGAAGGTTTGCGAAAGTTTACAGTGAGGTTTTGAGAAAGATTACAGTGAAGTTTGGAGAATGTTTACAGAGAGGGTTTGAGAAAGATTACAGTGAGGTTTGGAGAAAGTTTACAGTGAGGTTTTGAGAAAGTTTACAGTGAAGGTTTGAGAAAGTTTACAGTGATATTTTGAGAAAGTTTACAATGAGGTTTTGAGAAAGTTTACAGTGAGGTTTGCGAAAGTTTTCAGAGAGGTTTTGAGAACATTTATAGTGAGGCTTTGGGAAAGTTTACAGTGAGGTTTGTAGAAAGTTTACAGTGAAGTCTTGACAAAGTTCACCGTGAGGTTTTGAGAACGTTTACAGTGACGTTTAGAGAAAGTTTACAGTGAGATTTGGAGAAAGTTTACAGTGAGGTTTTGAGAAAGTTTACAGTGAGGTTTTGAGAAAGTTTGCAGTGAAGTTTTGAGAAAGTTTACAGTGAAGTTCTGAGAAAGTTTACAGTGATATTTTGAGACATTTTTCAATGAGGTTTTGAGAAAGTTTGCAGTGAAGTTTTGAGAATTTTTACAGTGAAGTTTTGGGAAAGTTTACAGTGAGGTTTTGAGAAAGTTTACAGTGAGGTTTGAGAAAGTTTACAGTGGAGTTCTGTGAAAGTTTACAGTGAAGTTTTGAGAAAGATGTCATTGAGATTTTGAGAAGGTTTGCAATGAATTTGCAGAAAGTTTACAGTGATATTTTGAGAAAGTTTACAATGAGGTTTTGACAAAGTTTACAGTGAAGTTTTGAGAAAGTTGACAGTGAGGTTTGGACAAAGTTTACAGTGAAGGTTTGCGAAAGTTTACAGTGAGGTTTTGAGAAAGATTACAGTGAAGTTTGGAGAATGTTTACAGTGAGGGTTTGAGAAAGATTACGGTGAGGTTTGGGGAAAGTTTACAGTGAGGTTTTGAGAAAGTTTACAGTGAGATTTGGACAAAGTTTCGAGTAATGTTTTGAGAAAATTTACAATGAGGTTTTGAGAACATTTATAGTTAGGTTTTGGGAAAGTTTACAGTGAGGTTTGTAGAAAGTGTACAGTGAAGTCTTGAGAAAGTTTACAGTGAGGGTTTGAGAAAGTTGACAGTGAGGTTTTGCGAAAGATTACAGTGAGATTCTGAGAAAGTTTTCAGTGAGGGTTTGAGAAAGTTTACAGTGAGGGTTTGCGAAAGATTACAGTGAGGTTTTGGGAAAGTTTACAGTGAGGGTTTGAGAAAGTTTACAGTGAGGGTTTGCGAAAGATTACAGTGAGGTTTTGGGAAAGTTTACAGTGAGGGTTTGAGAAAGTTTTCAATGAGGTTTTGAGAAAGTTTGCAGTGAAGTTTTGAGAATTTTTACAGTGAAGTTTTGGGAAAGTTTACAATGAGGTTTGGAGAAAGTTTACAGTGAGGTTTTGAGAAAGTTTACAGTGAGGGTTTGAGAGCGTTTACAGTGACGTTTTGACAAAGTTTCCAGTGAGGTTTGGAGAAAGTTTACAGTGAAGTTCTGTGAAAGTTTACAGTGAAGTTTTGAGTAAGATGTCATTGAGATTTTGAGAAGGTTTGCAATGAATTTGCAGAATGTTTACAGTGATATTTTGAGAAAGTTTACAATGAGGTTTTGAGAAAGTTTACAGTGAAATTTTGAGAAAGTTTACACTGAGGATTTGACAAAGTTTACAGTGAAGTTTTGCGAAAGTTTGCAGTGAAGTTCTGAGAAAGTTTACAGGGAGGTTTTGAGAAAGATTACAGTGAAGTTTTGAGAAAGTTTACAGTGAGGTTTTGAGAAAGATTACAGTGAAGTTTGGACAAAGTTTCGAGTAAAGTTTTGAGAAAGTTGACAGTGAGGTTTTGAGAAAGTTGACAGTGAGCTTTTGAGAAAGTTTACAGTGAAGTTTGGAGATGGTTTACAGTGAGGTTTTGAGAAAGTTGACAGTGAGGTTTTGAGAAAGTTTACAGTGAAGGTTGAAGAAAGGTTGCAGTGGAGTTTTGAGAAAGTTTACAGGGAGGTTTTGAGAAAGTTTACAGTGAAGTTTAGAGAAAGTTTACAGTGAGATTTGGAGAAAGTTTACAGTGAAGTTCTGTGAAAGTTTACAGTGAAGTCTTGAGAAAGTTTACAGTGAGGTTTTGAGAAAATTGACAGTGAGGTTTTGAGAAGGTTTGCAATGAATTTGCAGAAAGTTTACAGTGATAATTTGAGAAAGTTTACAATGAGGTTTTGAGAAAGTTTACAGTGAAGTTTTGAGAAAGTTGACAGTGAGGTTTTGACAAAGTTTACAGTGAAGGTTTGCGAAAGTTTACAGTGAGGTTTGGAGAAAGATTACAGTGAAGTTTGGAGAATGTTTACAGAGAGGGTTTGAGAAAGATTACAGTGAGGTTTGGAGAAAGTTTACAGTGAGGTTTTGAGAAAGTTTACAGTGAGGGTTTGAAAAAGTTTTCAATGAGGTTTTGAGAAATTTGCAGTGAAGTTTTGAGAATGTTTACAGTGAAGTTTTGGGAAAGTTTACAATGAGGTTTGGAGAATGTTTACGGTGAGGGTTTGAGAAAGTTTACAGTGAGGGTTTGCGAAAGATTACAGTGAGGTTTTGGGAAAGTCTACAGTGAGGGTTTGAGAAAGTTTACAGTGAAGTTTTGAGAAAGTTTACAGTGAGGATTGGAGAAAGTTTACAGTGAGGGTTTGAGAAAGTTTACAGTGAGGGTTTGAGAAAGATTACAGTGAGGTTTGGAGAAAGTTTACAGTGAGGTTTGAGAAAGTTTACAGTGAAGTTTTGAGAAAGTTTACAGTGAGGATTTGAGAAAGATTACAGTGAAGCTTTGAGAAATTTTCAGTGAGGTTTTGAGAAAGTTTACAGTGAAGTTTTGAGAAAGTTTACAGTGAAGTTTTGAGAAAGTTTACAGTGAAGTTTTGTGAAAGTTTACAGTGAGGTTTGGAGAAAGTTTACAGTGAAATTTGGACAAAGTTTACAGTGAAGTTTGAGAAAGTTTACAGTGAGGTTTGAGAACATTTATAGTGACGTTTTCGGAAAGTTTACAGTGAGGTTTGTAGAACGTTTACAGTGATATTTTGAGAAAGTTTACAATGAGGTTTTGAGAAAGTTTACAGTGAGGTTTGCGAAAGTTTTCAGAGAGGTTTTGAGAACATTTATAGTGAGGCTTTGGGAAAGTTTACAGTGAGGTTTGTAGAAAGTTTACAGTGAAGTCTTGACAAAGTTCACCGTGAGGTTTTGAGAAAGTTTACAGTGAAGTTTAGAGAAAGTTTACAGTGACATTTGGAGAAAGTTTACAGTGAGGTTTTGAGAATGTTTACAGTGAGGTTTTGAGAAAGTTTGCAGTGAAGTTTTGAGAAAGTTTACAGTGAAGTTCTGAGAAAGTTTACAGTGATATTTTGAGACATATTTCAATGAGGTTTTGAGAAAGTTTGCAGTGAAGTTTTGAGAATTTTTACAGTGAAGTTTTGGGAAAGTTTACAGTGAGGTTTTGAGAAAGTTTACAGTGAGGTTTTGAGAAAGATGTCATTGAGATTTTGAGAAGGTTTGCAATGAATTTGCAGAAAGTTTACAGTGATATTTTGAGAAAGTTTACAATGAGGTTTTGAGAAAGTTTACAGTGAAGTTTTGAGAAAGTTGACAGTGAGGTTTTGACAAAGTTTACAGTGAAGGTTTGCGAAAGTTTACAGTGAGGTTTTGAGAAAGATTACAGTGAAGTTTGGAGAATGTTTACAGTGAGGGTTTGAGAAAGATTACGGTGAGGTTTGGGGAAAGTTTACAGTGAGGTTTTGAGAAAGTTTACAGTGAGATTTGGACAAAGTTTCGAGTAATGTTTTGACAAAATTTACAATGAGGTTTTGAGAACATTTATAGTTAGGTTTTGGGAAAGTTTACAGTGAGGTTTGTAGAAAGTGTACAGTGAAGTCTTGAGAAAGTTTACAGTGAGGGTTTGAGAAAGTTGACAGTGAGGTTTTGCGAAAGATTACAGTGAGATTCTGAGAAAGTTTTCAGTGAGGGTTTGAGAAAGTTTACAGTGAGGGTTTGAGAAAGTTTACAGTGAGGGTTTGCGAAAGATTACAGTGAGGTTTTGGGAATGTTTACAGTGAGGGTTTGCGAAAGTTTACAGTGAGGGTTTGCGAAAGATTACAGTGAGGTTTTGGGAAAGTTTACAGTGAGGGTTTGAGAAAGTTTTCAATGAGGTTTTGAGAAAGTTTGCAGTGAAGTTTTGAGCAAGTTTACAGGGAGGATTTGAGAAAGATTACAGTGAAGTTTTGAGAAAATTTTCAGTGAGGTTTTGAGAAAGATTACAGTGAAGTTTTGAGAATGTTTACAGTGAAGTTTTAAGAAAGTTTACAATGAAATTTTGTGGAAGTTTACAGTGAGGTTTGGAGAAAGATTACAGTGAAATTTGGACAAAGTTTACAGTGAAGTTTGGACAAAGTTTACAGTGAAGTTTTGAGAAAGTATACAGTGAGGTCTTGAGAACATTTATAGTGACGTTTTCGGAAAGTTTACAGTGAGGTTTGTAGAAAGTTTACAGTGATATTTTGAGAAAGTTTACAGTGAGGTTTTGAGAAAGCTATCAGTGATGTTTTGACAAAGTTTACAGTGAAGGTTTGAGAAAGTTTACAGTGATATTTTGAGAAAGTTTACAATGAGGTTTTGAGAAAGTTTTCAGTGAGGGTTTGAGAAAGTTTACAGTGAGGGTTTGCGAAAGATTACAGTGAGGTTTTGGGAAAGTTTACAGTGAGGGTTTGAGAAAGTTTTCAATGAGGTTTTGCGAAAGTTTGCAGTGTAGTTTTGGGAAAGTTTACAATGAGGTTTGGAGAATGTTTACGGTGAGGTTTTGAGAAAGTTTACAGTGAGGGTTTGAGAAAGTTTACAGTGAGGGTTTGCGAAAGATTACAGTGAAGCTTTGAGAAAATTTTCAGTGAGGTTTTGAGAAAGATTACAGTGAAGTTTTGAGAATGTTTACAGTGAAGTTTTGAGAAAGTTTACAGGGAGGATTTGAGAAAGATTACAGTGAAGCTTTGAGAAAATTTTCAGTGAGGTTTTGAGAAAGATTACAGTGAAGTTTTGAGAATGTTTACAGTGAAGTTTTAAGAAAGTTTACAATGAAATTTTGTGAAAGTTTACAGTGAGGTTTGGAGAAAGATTACAGTGAAATTTGGACAAAGTTTACAGTGAAGTTTGGACAAAGTTTACAGTGAAGTTTTGAGAAAGTATACAGTGAGGTCTTGAGAACATTTATAGTGACGTTTTCGGAAAGTTTACAGTGAGGTTTGTAGAAAGTTTACAGTGATATTTTGAGAAAGTTTACAGTGAGGTTTTGAGAAAGCTATCAGTGATGTTTTGACAAAGTTTACAGTGAAGGTTTGAGAAAGTTTACAGTGATATTTTGAGAAAGTTTACAATGAGGTTTTGAGAAAGTTTACAGTGAGGTTTGCGAAAGTTTTCAGAGAGGTTTTGAGAACATTTATAGTGAGGCTTTGGGAAAGTTTACAGTGAGGTTTGTAGAAAGTTTACAGTGAAGTCTTGACAAAGTTCACCGTGAGGTTTTGAGAACGTTTACAGTGAAGTTTAGAGAAAGTTTACAGTAAGATTTGGAGAAAGTTTACAGTGAGGTTTGAGAATGTTTACAGTGAGGTTTTGAGAAAGTTTGCAGTGAAGTTTTGAGAAAGTTTACAGTGAAGTTCTGAGAAAGTTTACAGTGATATTTTGAGACATTTTTCAATGAGGTTTTGAGAAAGTTTGCAGTGAAGTTTTGAGAATTTTTACAGTGAAGTTTTGGGAAAGTTTACAGTGAGGTTTTGAGAAAGTTTACAGTGAGGTTTGGAGAAAGTTTACAGTGGAGTTCTGTGAAAGTTTACAGTGAGGTTTGGAGAAAGTTTACAGTGGAGTTCTGTGAAAGTTTACAGTGAAGTTTTGAGAAAGATGTCATTGGGATTTTGAGAAGGTTTGCAGTGAATTTGCAGAAAGTTTACAGTGATATTTTGAGAAAGTTTACAATGAGGTTTTGAGGAAGTTTACAGTGAAGTTTTGAGAAAGTTGACAGTGAGGTTTTGACAAAGTTTACAGTGAAGGTTTGCGAAAGTTTACAGTGAGGTTTTGAGAAAGATTACAGTGAAGTTTGGAGAATGTTTACAGTGAGGGTTTGAGAAAGATTACGGTGAGGTTTGGGGAAAGTTTACAGTGAGGTTTTGAGAAAGTTTACAGTGAGATTTGGACAAAGTTTCGAGTAATGTTTTGAGAAAATTTACAATGAGGTTTTGAGAACATTTATAGTTAGGTTTTGGGAAAGTTTACAGTGAGGTTTGTAGAAAGTGTACAGTGAAGTCTTGAGAAAGTTTACAGTGAGGGTTTGAGAAAGTTGACAGTGAGGTTTTGCGAAAGATTACAGTGAGATTCTGAGAAAGTTTTCAGTGAGGGTTTGAGAAAGTTTACAGTGAGGGTTTGAGAAAGTTTACAGTGAGGGTTTGCGAAAGATTACAGTGAGGTTTTGGGAAAGTTTACAGTGAGGGTTTGCGAAAGTTTACAGTGAGGGTTTGCGAAAGTTTACAGTGAGGTTTTGGGAAAGTTTACAGTGAGGGTTTGAGAAAGTTTTCAATGAGGTTTTGAGAAAGTTTGCAGTGAAGTTTTGAGAATTTTTACCGTGAAGTTTTGGGAAAGTTTACAATGAGGTTTGGAGAAAGTTTACAGTGAGGTTTTGAGAAAGTTTACAGTGAGGGTTTGAGAGCGTTTACAGTGACGTTTTGACAAAGTTTCCAGTGAGGTTTGGAGAAAGTTTACAGTGAAGTTCTGTGAAAGTTTACAGTGAAGTTTTGAGTAAGATGTCATTGAGATTTTGAGAAGGTTTGCAATGAATTTGCAGAATGTTTACAGTGATATTTTGAGAAAGTTTACAATGAGGTTTTGAGAAAGTTTACAGTGAAGTTTTGAGAATGTTTACAGTGAAGTTTTAAGAAAGTTTACAATGAAATTTTGTGAAAGTTTACAGTGAGGTTTGGAGAAAGATTACAGTGAAATTTGGACAAAGTTTACAGTGAAGTTTGGACAAAGTTTACAGTGAAGTTTTGAGAAAGTATACAGTGAGGTCTTGAGAACATTTATAGTGACGTTTTCGGAAAGTTTACAGTGAGGTTTGTAGAAAGTTTACAGTGATATTTTGAGAAAGTTTACAGTGAGGTTTTGAGAAAGCTATCAGTGATGTTTTGACAAAGTTTACAGTGAAGGTTTGAGAAAGTTTACAGTGATATTTTGAGAAAGTTTACAATGAGGTTTTGCGAAAGTTTTCAGTGAGGTTTTGAGAAAGTTTACAGTGAGGGTTTGCGAAAGATTACAGTGAGGTTTTGGGAAATTCTACAGTGAGGGTTTGAGAAAGTTTGCAGTGAAGTTTTGAGAAAGTTTACAGGGAGGATTTGAGAAAGATTACAGTGAAGCTTTGAGAAAATTTTCAGTGAGGTTTTGAGAAAGATTACAGTGAAGTTTTGAGAATGTTTACAGTGAAGTTTTAAGAAAGTTTACAATGAAATTTTGTGAAAGTTTACAGTGAGGTTTGGAGAAGGATTACAGTGAAATTTGGACAAAGTTTACAGTGAAGTTTGGACAAAGTTTACAGTGAAGTTTTGAGAAAGTATACAGTGAGGTCTTGAGAACATTTATAGTGACGTTTTCGGAAAGTTTACAGTGAGGTTTGTAGAAAGTTTACAGTGATATTTTGAGAAAGTTTACAGTGAGGTTTTGAGAAAGCTATCAGTGATGTTTTGACAAAGTTTACAGTGAAGGTTTGAGAAAGTTTACAGTGATATTTTGAGAAAGTTTACAATGAGGTTTTGAGAAAGTTTACAGTGAGGTTTGCGAAAGTTTTCAGAGAGGTTTTGAGAACATTTATAGTGAGGCTTTGGGAAAGTTTACAGTGAGGTTTGTAGAAAGTTTACAGTGAAGTCTTGACAAAGTTCACCGTGAGGTTTTGAGAACGTTTACAGTGACGTTTAGAGAAAGTTTACAGTGAGATTTGGAGAAAGTTTACAGTGAGGTTTTGAGAATGTTTACAGTGAGGTTTTGAGAAAGTTTGCAGTGAAGTTTTGAGAAAGTTTACAGTGAAGTTCTGAGAAAGTTTACAGTGATATTTTGAGACATTTTTCAATGAGGTTTTGAGAAAGTTTGCAGTGAAGTTTTGAGAATTTTTACAGTGAAGTTTTGGGAAAGTTTACAGTGAGGTTTTGAGAAAGTTTACAGTGAGGTTTGGAGAAAGTTTACAGTGGAGTTCTGTGAAAGTTTACAGTGAAGTTTTGAGAAAGATGTCATTGAGATTTTGAGAAGGTTTGCAATGAATTTGCAGAAAGTTTACAGTGATATTTTGAGAAAGTTTACAATGAGGTTTTGACAAAGTTTACAGTGAAGTTTTGAGAAAGTTGACAGAGAGGTTTGGACAAAGTTTACAGTGAAGGTTTGCGAAAGTTTACAGTGAGGTTTTGAGAAAGATTACAGTGAAGTTTGGAGAATGTTTACAGTGAGGGTTTGAGAAAGATTACGGTGAGGTTTGGGGAAAGTTTACAGTGAGGTTTTGAGAAAGTTTACAGTGAGATTTGGACAAAGTTTCGAGTAATGTTTTGAGAAAATTTACAATGAGGTTTTGAGAACATTTATAGTTAGGTTTTGAGAAAGTTTACAGTGAGGTTTGTAGAAAGTGTACAGTGAAGTCTTGAGAAAGTTTACAGTGAGGGTTTGAGAAAGTTGACAGTGAGGTTTTGCGAAAGATTACAGTGAGATTCTGAGAAAGTTTTCAGTGAGGGTTTGAGAAAGTTTACAGTGAGGGTTTGCGAAAGATTACAGTGAGGTTTTGGGAAAGTTTACAGTGAGGGTTTGAGAAAGTTTACAGTGAGGGTTTGCGAAAGATTACAGTGAGGTTTTGGGAAAGTTTACAGTGAGGGTTTGAGAAAGTTTTCAATGAGGTTTTGAGAAAGTTTGCAGTGAAGTTTTGAGAATTTTTACAGTGAAGTTTTGGGAAAGTTTACAATGAGGTTTGGAGAAAGTTTACAGTGAGGTTTTGAGAAAGTTTACAGTGAGGTTTTGAGAAAGTTTACAGTGAAGGTTGAAGAAAGGTTGCAGTGGAGTTTTGAGAAAGTTTACAGTGAGGTTTTGACAAAGCTTCCAGTGAGGTTTGGAGAAAGTTTACAGTGAAGTTCTGTGAAAGTTTACAGTGAAGTTTTGAGTAAGATGTCATTGAGATTTTGAGAAGATTTGCAATGAATTTGCAGAATGTTTACAGTGATATTTTGAGAAAGTTTACAATGAGGTTTTGAGAAAGTTTACAGTGAAGTTTTGAGAAAGTTTACACTGAGGATTTGACAAAGTTTACAGTGAAGTTTTGCGAAAGTTTGCAGTGAAGTTCTGAGAAAGTTTACAGGGAGGTTTTGAGAAAGATTACAGTGAAGTTTTGAGAAAGTTTACAGTGAGGTTTTGAGAAAGATTACAGTGAAGTTTGGACAAAGTTTCGAGTAAAGTTTTGAGAAAGTTGACAGTGAGGTTTTGAGAAAGTTGACAGTGAGCTTTTGAGAAAGTTTACAGTGAAGTTTGGAGATGGTTTACAGTGAGGTTTTGAGAAAGTTGACAGTGAGGTTTTGAGAAAGTTTACAGTGAAGGTTGAAGAAAGGTTGCAGTGGAGTTTTGAGAAAGTTTACAGGGAGGTTTTGAGAAAGTTTACAGTGAAGTTTAGAGAAAGTTTACAGTGAGATTTGGAGAAAGTTTACAGTGAAGTTCTGTGAAAGTTTACAGTGAAGTCTTGAGAAAGTTTACAGTGAGGTTTTGAGAAAATTGTCAGTGAGGTTTTGAGAAGGTTTGCAATGAATTTGCAGAAAGTTTACAGTGATAATTTGAGAAAGTTTACAATGAGGTTTTGAGAAAGTTTACAGTGAAGTTTTGAGAAAGTTGACAGTGAGGTTTTGACAAAGTTTACAGTGAAGGTTTGCGAAAGTTTACAGTGAGGTTTTGAGAAAGATTACAGTGAAGTTTGGAGAATGTTTACAGAGAGGGTTTGAGAAAGATTACAGTGAGGTTTGGAGAAAGTTTACAGTGAGGTTTTGAGAAAGTTTACAGTGAAGGTTTGAGAAAGTTTACAGTGATATTTTGAGAAAGTTTACAATGAGGTTTTGAGAAAGTTTACAGTGAGGTTTGCGAAAGTTTTCAGAGAGGTTTTGAGAACATTTATAGTGAGGCTTTGGGAAAGTTTACAGTGAGGTTTGTAGAAAGTTTACAGTGAAGTCTTGACAAAGTTCACCGTGAGGTTTTGAGAACGTTTACAGTGACGTTTAGAGAAAGTTTACAGTGAGATTTGGAGAAAGTTTACAGTGAGGTTTTGAGAATGTTTACAGTGAGGTTTTGAGAAAGTTTGCAGTGAAGTTTTGAGAAAGTTTACAGTGAAGTTCTGAGAAAGTTTACAGTGATATTTTGAGACATTTTTCAATGAGGTTTTGAGAAAGTTTGCAATGAAGTTTTGAGAATTTTTACAGTGAAGTTTTGGGAAAGTTTACAGTGAGGTTTTGAGAAAGTTTACAGTGAGGTTTGGAGAAAGTTTACAGTGGAGTTCTGTGAAAGTTTACAGTGAAGTTTTGAGAAAGATGTCATTGAGATTTTGAGAAGGTTTGCAATGAATTTGCAGAAAGTTTACAGTGATATTTTGAGAAAGTTTACAATGAGGTTTTGACAAAGTTTACAGTGAAGTTTTGAGAAAGTTGACAGAGAGGTTTGGACAAAGTTTACAGTGAAGGTTTGCGAAAGTTTACAGTGAGGTTTTGAGAAAGATTACAGTGAAGTTTGGAGAATGTTTACAGTGAGGGTTTGAGAAAGATTACGGTGAGGTTTGGGGAAAGTTTACAGTGAGGTTTTGAGAAAGTTTACAGTGAGATTTGGACAAAGTTTCGAGTAATGTTTTGAGAAAATTTACAATGAGGTTTTGAGAACATTTATAGTTAGGTTTTGGGAAAGTTTACAGTGAGGTTTGTAGAAAGTGTACAGTGAAGTCTTGAGAAAGTTTACAGTGAGGGTTTGAGAAAGTTGACAGTGAGGTTTTGCGAAAGATTACAGTGAGATTCTGAGAAAGTTTTCAGTGAGGGTTTGAGAAAGTTTACAGTGAGGGTTTGCGAAAGATTACAGTGAGGTTTTGGGAAAGTTTACAGTGAGGGTTTGAGAAAGTTTACAGTGAGGGTTTGCGAAAGATTACAGTGAGGTTTTGGGAAAGTTTACAGTGAGGGTTTGAGAAAGTTTTCAATGAGGTTTTGAGAAAGTTTGCAGTGAAGTTTTGAGAATTTTTACAGTGAAGTTTTGGGAAAGTTTACAATGAGGTTTGGAGAAAGTTTACAGTGAGGTTTTGAGAAAGTTTACAGTGAGGGTTTGAGAGCGTTTACAGTGACGTTTTGACAAAGCTTCCAGTGAGGTTTGGAGAAAGTTTACAGTGAAGTTCTGTGAAAGTTTACAGTGAAGTTTTGAGTAAGATGTCATTGAGATTTTGAGAAGGTTTGCAATGAATTTGCAGAATGTTTACAGTGATATTTTGAGAAAGTTTACAATGAGGTTTTGAGAAAGTTTACAGTGAAATTTTGAGAAAGTTTACACTGAGGATTTGACAAAGTTTACAGTGAAGTTTTGCGAAAGTTTGCAGTGAAGTTCTGAGAAAGTTTACAGGGAGGTTTTGAGAAAGATTACAGTGAAGTTTTGAGAAAGTTTACAGTGAGGTTTTGAGAAAGATTACAGTGAAGTTTGGACAAAGTTTCGAGTAAAGTTTTGAGAAAGTTGACAGTGAGGTTTTGAGAAAGTTGACAGTGAGCTTTTGAGAAAGTTTACAGTGAAGTTTGGAGATGGTTTACAGTGAGGTTTTGAGAAAGTTGACAGTGAGGTTTTGAGAAAGTTTACAGTGAAGGTTGAAGAAAGGTTGCAGTGGAGTTTTGAGAAAGTTTACAGGGAGGTTTTGAGAAAGTTTACAGTGAAGTTTAGAGAAAGTTTACAGTGAGATTTGGAGAAAGTTTACAGTGAAGTTCTGTGAAAGTTTACAGTGAAGTCTTGAGAAAGTTTACAGTGAGGTTTTGAGAAAATTGTCAGTGAGGTTTTGAGAAGGTTTGCAATGAATTTGCAGAAAGTTTACAGTGATAATTTGAGAAAGTTTACAATGAGGTTTTGAGAAAGTTTACAGTGAGGTTTGCGAAAGTTTTCAGAGAGGTTTTGAGAACATTTATAGTGAGGCTTTGGGAAAGTTTACAGTGAGGTTTGTAGAAAGTTTACAGTGAAGTCTTGACAAAGTTCACCGTGAGGTTTTGAGAAAGTTTACAGTGAAGTTTAGAGAAAGTTTACAGTGACATTTGGAGAAAGTTTACAGTGAGGTTTTGAGAATGTTTACAGTGAGGTTTTGAGAAAGTTTGCAGTGAAGTTTTGAGAAAGTTTACAGTGAAGTTCTGAGAAAGTTTACAGTGATATTTTGAGACATATTTCAATGAGGTTTTGAGAAAGTTTGCAGTGAAGTTTTGAGAATTTTTACAGTGAAGTTTTGGGAAAGTTTACAGTGAGGTTTTGAGAAAGTTTACAGTGAGGTTTTGAGAAAGATGTCATTGAGATTTTGAGAAGGTTTGCAATGAATTTGCAGAAAGTTTACAGTGATATTTTGAGAAAGTTTACAATGAGGTTTTGAGAAAGTTTACAGTGAAGTTTTGAGAAAGTTGACAGTGAGGTTTTGACAAAGTTTACAGTGAAGGTTTGCGAAAGTTTACAGTGAGGTTTTGAGAAAGATTACAGTGAAGTTTGGAGAATGTTTACAGTGAGGGTTTGAGAAAGATTACGGTGAGGTTTGGGGAAAGTTTACAGTGAGGTTTTGAGAAAGTTTACAGTGAGATTTGGACAAAGTTTCGAGTAATGTTTTGACAAAATTTACAATGAGGTTTTGAGAACATTTATAGTTAGGTTTTGGGAAAGTTTACAGTGAGGTTTGTAGAAAGTGTACAGTGAAGTCTTGAGAAAGTTTACAGTGAGGGTTTGAGAAAGTTGACAGTGAGGTTTTGCGAAAGATTACAGTGAGATTCTGAGAAAGTTTTCAGTGAGGGTTTGAGAAAGTTTACAGTGAGGTTTTGAGAAAGTTTACAGTGAGGGTTTGCGAAAGATTACAGTGAGGTTTTGGGAATGTTTACAGTGAGGGTTTGCGAAAGTTTACAGTGAGGGTTTGCGAAAGATTACAGTGAGGTTTTGGGAAAGTTTACAGTGAGGGTTTGAGAAAGTTTTCAATGAGGTTTTGAGAAAGTTTGCAGTGAAGTTTTGAGCAAGTTTACAGGGAGGATTTGAGAAAGATTACAGTGAAGTTTTGAGAAAATTTTCAGTGAGGTTTTGAGAAAGATTACAGTGAAGTTTTGAGAATGTTTACAGTGAAGTTTTAAGAAAGTTTACAATGAAATTTTGTGGAAGTTTACAGTGAGGTTTGGAGAAAGATTACAGTGAAATTTTGACAAAGTTTACAGTGAAGTTTGGACAAAGTTTACAGTGAAGTTTTGAGAAAGTATACAGTGAGGTCTTGAGAACATTTATAGTGACGTTTTCGGAAAGTTTACAGTGAGGTTTGTAGAAAGTTTACAGTGATATTTTGAGAAAGTTTACAGTGAGGTTTTGAGAAAGCTATCAGTGATGTTTTGACAAAGTTTACAGTGAAGGTTTGAGAAAGTTTACAGTGATATTTTGAGAAAGTTTACAATGAGGTTTTGAGAAAGTTTTCAGTGAGGGTTTGAGAAAGTTTACAGTGAGGGTTTGCGAAAGATTACAGTGAGGTTTTGGGAAAGTTTACAGTGAGGGTTTGAGAAAGTTTTCAATGAGGTTTTGCGAAAGTTTGCAGTGTAGTTTTGGGAAAGTTTACAATGAGGTTTGGAGAATGTTTACGGTGAGGTTTTGAGAAAGTTTACAGTGAGGGTTTGAGAAAGTTTACAGTGAGGGTTTGCGAAAGATTACAGTGAAGCTTTGAGAAAATTTTCAGTGAGGTTTTGAGAAAGATTACAGTGAAGTTTTGAGAATGTTTACAGTGAAGTTTTGAGAAAGTTTACAGGGAGGATTTGAGAAAGATTACAGTGAAGCTTTGAGAAAATTTTCAGTGAGGTTTTGAGAAAGATTACAGTGAAGTTTTGAGAATGTTTACAGTGAAGTTTTAAGAAAGTTTACAATGAAATTTTGTGAAAGTTTACAGTGAGGTTTGGAGAAAGATTACAGTGAAATTTGGACAAAGTTTACAGTGAAGTTTGGACAAAGTTTACAGTGAAGTTTTGAGAAAGTATACAGTGAGGTCTTGAGAACATTTATAGTGACGTTTTCGGAAAGTTTACAGTGAGGTTTGTAGAAAGTTTACAGTGATATTTTGAGAAAGTTTACAGTGAGGTTTTGAGAAAGCTATCAGTGATGTTTTGACAAAGTTTACAGTGAAGGTTTGAGAAAGTTTACAGTGATATTTTGAGAAAGTTTACAATGAGGTTTTGAGAAAGTTTACAGTGAGGTTTGCGAAAGTTTTCAGAGAGGTTTTGAGAACATTTATAGTGAGGCTTTGGGAAAGTTTACAGTGAGGTTTGTAGAAAGTTTACAGTGAAGTCTTGACAAAGTTCACCGTGAGGTTTTGAGAACGTTTACAGTGAAGTTTAGAGAAAGTTTACAGTAAGATTTGGAGAAAGTTTACAGTGAGGTTTGAGAATGTTTACAGTGAGGTTTTGAGAAAGTTTGCAGTGAAGTTTTGAGAAAGTTTACAGTGAAGTTCTGAGAAAGTTTACAGTGATATTTTGAGACATTTTTCAATGAGGTTTTGAGAAAGTTTGCAGTGAAGTTTTGAGAATTTTTACAGTGAAGTTTTGGGAAAGTTTACAGTGAGGTTTTGAGAAAGTTTACAGTGAGGTTTGGAGAAAGTTTACAGTGGAGTTCTGTGAAAGTTTACAGTGAGGTTTGGAGAAAGTTTACAGTGGAGTTCTGTGAAAGTTTACAGTGAAGTTTTGAGAAAGATGTCATTGGGATTTTGAGAAGGTTTGCAGTGAATTTGCAGAAAGTTTACAGTGATATTTTGAGAAAGTTTACAATGAGGTTTTGAGAAAGTTTACAGTGAAGTTTTGAGAAAGTTGACAGTGAGGTTTTGACAAAGTTTACAGTGAAGGTTTGCGAAAGTTTACAGTGAGGTTTTGAGAAAGATTACAGTGAAGTTTGGAGAATGTTTACAGTGAGGGTTTGAGAAAGATTACGGTGAGGTTTGGGGAAAGTTTACAGTGAGGTTTTGAGAAAGTTTACAGTGAGATTTGGACAAAGTTTCGAGTAATGTTTTGAGAAAATTTACAATGAGGTTTTGAGAACATTTATAGTTAGGTTTTGGGAAAGTTTACAGTGAGGTTTGTAGAAAGTGTACAGTGAAGTCTTGAGAAAGTTTACAGTGAGGGTTTGAGAAAGTTGACAGTGAGGTTTTGCGAAAGATTACAGTGAGATTCTGAGAAAGTTTTCAGTGAGGGTTTGAGAAAGTTTACAGTGAGGGTTTGAGAAAGTTTACAGTGAGGGTTTGCGAAAGATTACAGTGAGGTTTTGGGAAAGTTTACAGTGAGGGTTTGCGAAAGTTTACAGTGAGGGTTTGCGAAAGTTTACAGTGAGGTTTTGGGAAAGTTTACAGTGAGGGTTTGAGAAAGTTTTCAATGAGGTTTTGAGAAAGTTTGCAGTGAAGTTTTGAGAATTTTTACCGTGAAGTTTTGGGAAAGTTTACAATGAGGTTTGGAGAAAGTTTACAGTGAGGTTTTGAGAAAGTTTACAGTGAGGGTTTGAGAGCGTTTACAGTGACGTTTTGACAAAGTTTCCAGTGAGGTTTGGAGAAAGTTTACAGTGAAGTTCTGTGAAAGTTTACAGTGAAGTTTTGAGTAAGATGTCATTGAGATTTTGAGAAGGTTTGCAATGAATTTGCAGAATGTTTACAGTGATATTTTGAGAAAGTTTACAATGAGGTTTTGAGAAAGTTTACAGTGAAGTTTTGAGAATGTTTACAGTGAAGTTTTAAGAAAGTTTACAATGAAATTTTGTGAAAGTTTACAGTGAGGTTTGGAGAAAGATTACAGTGAAATTTGGACAAAGTTTACAGTGAAGTTTGGACAAAGTTTACAGTGAAGTTTTGAGAAAGTATACAGTGAGGTCTTGAGAACATTTATAGTGACGTTTTCGGAAAGTTTACAGTGAGGTTTGTAGAAAGTTTACAGTGATATTTTGAGAAAGTTTACAGTGAGGTTTTGAGAAAGCTATCAGTGATGTTTTGACAAAGTTTACAGTGAAGGTTTGAGAAAGTTTACAGTGATATTTTGAGAAAGTTTACAATGAGGTTTTGCGAAAGTTTTCAGTGAGGGTTTGAGAAAGTTTACAGTGAGGGTTTGCGAAAGATTACAGTGAGGTTTTGGGAAATTCTACAGTGAGGGTTTGAGAAAGTTTGCAGTGAAGTTTTGAGAAAGTTTACAGGGAGGATTTGAGAAAGATTACAGTGAAGCTTTGAGAAAATTTTCAGTGAGGTTTTGAGAAAGATTACAGTGAAGTTTTGAGAATGTTTACAGTGAAGTTTTAAGAAAGTTTACAATGAAATTTTGTGAAAGTTTACAGTGAGGTTTGGAGAAGGATTACAGTGAAATTTGGACAAAGTTTACAGTGAAGTTTGGACAAAGTTTACAGTGAAGTTTTGAGAAAGTATACAGTGAGGTCTTGAGAACATTTATAGTGACGTTTTCGGAAAGTTTACAGTGAGGTTTGTAGAAAGTTTACAGTGATATTTTGAGAAAGTTTACAGTGAGGTTTTGAGAAAGCTATCAGTGATGTTTTGACAAAGTTTACAGTGAAGGTTTGAGAAAGTTTACAGTGATATTTTGAGAAAGTTTACAATGAGGTTTTGAGAAAGTTTACAGTGAGGTTTGCGAAAGTTTTCAGAGAGGTTTTGAGAACATTTATAGTGAGGCTTTGGGAAAGTTTACAGTGAGGTTTGTAGAAAGTTTACAGTGAAGTCTTGACAAAGTTCACCGTGAGGTTTTGAGAACGTTTACAGTGACGTTTAGAGAAAGTTTACAGTGAGATTTGGAGAAAGTTTACAGTGAGGTTTTGAGAATGTTTACAGTGAGGTTTTGAGAAAGTTTGCAGTGAAGTTTTGAGAAAGTTTACAGTGAAGTTCTGAGAAAGTTTACAGTGATATTTTGAGACATTTTTCAATGAGGTTTTGAGAAAGTTTGCAATGAAGTTTTGAGAATTTTTACAGTGAAGTTTTGGGAAAGTTTACAGTGAGGTTTTGAGAAAGTTTACAGTGAGGTTTGGAGAAAGTTTACAGTGGATTTCTGTGAAAGTTTACAGTGAAGTTTTGAGAAAGATGTCATTGAGATTTTGAGAAGGTTTGCAATGAATTTGCAGAAAGTTTACAGTGATATTTTGAGAAAGTTTACAATGAGGTTTTGACAAAGTTTACAGTGAAGTTTTGAGAAAGTTGACAGAGAGGTTTGGACAAAGTTTACAGTGAAGGTTTGCGAAAGTTTACAGTGAGGTTTTGAGAAAGATTACAGTGAAGTTTGGAGAATGTTTACAGTGAGGGTTTGAGAAAGATTACGGTGAGGTTTGGGGAAAGTTTACAGTGAGGTTTTGAGAAAGTTTACAGTGAGATTTGGACAAAGTTTCGAGTAATGTTTTGAGAAAATTTACAATGAGGTTTTGAGAACATTTATAGTTAGGTTTTGAGAAAGTTTACAGTGAGGTTTGTAGAAAGTGTACAGTGAAGTCTTGAGAAAGTTTACAGTGAGGGTTTGAGAAAGTTGACAGTGAGGTTTTGCGAAAGATTACAGTGAGATTCTGAGAAAGTTTTCAGTGAGGGTTTGAGAAAGTTTACAGTGAGGGTTTGCGAAAGATTACAGTGAGGTTTTGGGAAAGTTTACAGTGAGGGTTTGAGAAAGTTTACAGTGAGGGTTTGCGAAAGATTACAGTGAGGTTTTGGGAAAGTTTACAGTGAGGGTTTGAGAAAGTTTTCAATGAGGTTTTGAGAAAGTTTGCAGTGAAGTTTTGAGAATTTTTACAGTGAAGTTTTGGGAAAGTTTACAATGAGGTTTGGAGAAAGTTTACAGTGAGGTTTTGAGAAAGTTTACAGTGAGGTTTTGAGAAAGTTTACAGTGAAGGTTGAAGAAAGGTTGCAGTGGAGTTTTGAGAAAGTTTACAGGGAGGTTTTGACAAAGCTTCCAGTGAGGTTTGGAGAAAGTTTACAGTGAAGTTCTGTGAAAGTTTACAGTGAAGTTTTGAGTAAGATGTCATTGAGATTTTGAGAAGATTTGCAATGAATTTGCAGAATGTTTACAGTGATATTTTGAGAAAGTTTACAATGAGGTTTTGAGAAAGTTTACAGTGAAGTTTTGAGAAAGTTTACACTGAGGATTTGACAAAGTTTACAGTGAAGTTTTGCGAAAGTTTGCAGTGAAGTTCTGAGAAAGTTTACAGGGAGGTTTTGAGAAAGATTACAGTGAAGTTTTGAGAAAGTTTACAGTGAGGTTTTGAGAAAGATTACAGTGAAGTTTGGACAAAGTTTCGAGTAAAGTTTTGAGAAAGTTGACAGTGAGGTTTTGAGAAAGTTGACAGTGAGCTTTTGAGAAAGTTTACAGTGAAGTTTGGAGATGGTTTACAGTGAGGTTTTGAGAAAGTTGACAGTGAGGTTTTGAGAAAGTTTACAGTGAAGGTTGAAGAAAGGTTGCAGTGGAGTTTTGAGAAAGTTTACAGGGAGGTTTTGAGAAAGTTTACAGTGAAGTTTAGAGAAAGTTTACAGTGAGATTTGGAGAAAGTTTACAGTGAAGTTCTGTGAAAGTTTACAGTGAAGTCTTGAGAAAGTTTACAGTGAGGTTTTGAGAAAATTGTCAGTGAGGTTTTGAGAAGGTTTGCAATGAATTTGCAGAAAGTTTACAGTGATAATTTGAGAAAGTTTACAATGAGGTTTTGAGAAAGTTTACAGTGAAGTTTTGAGAAAGTTGACAGTGAGGTTTTGACAAAGTTTACAGTGAAGGTTTGCGAAAGTTTACAGTGAGGTTTTGAGAAAGATTACAGTGAAGTTTGGAGAATGTTTACAGAGAGGGTTTGAGAAAGATTACAGTGAGGTTTGGAGAAAGTTTACAGTGAGGTTTTGAGAAAGTTTACAGTGAAGGTTTGAGAAAGTTTACAGTGATATTTTGAGAAAGTTTACAATGAGGTTTTGAGAAAGTTTACAGTGAGGTTTGCGAAAGTTTTCAGAGAGGTTTTGAGAACATTTATAGTGAGGCTTTGGGAAAGTTTACAGTGAGGTTTGTAGAAAGTTTACAGTGAAGTCTTGACAAAGTTCACCGTGAGGTTTTGAGAACGTTTACAGTGACGTTTAGAGAAAGTTTACAGTGAGATTTGGAGAAAGTTTACAGTGAGGTTTTGAGAATGTTTACAGTGAGGTTTTGAGAAAGTTTGCAGTGAAGTTTTGAGAAAGTTTACAGTGAAGTTCTGAGAAAGTTTACAGTGATATTTTGAGACATTTTTCAATGAGGTTTTGAGAAAGTTTGCAATGAAGTTTTGAGAATTTTTACAGTGAAGTTTTGGGAAAGTTTACAGTGAGGTTTTGAGAAAGTTTACAGTGAGGTTTGGAGAAAGTTTACAGTGGAGTTCTGTGAAAGTTTACAGTGAAGTTTTGAGAAAGATGTCATTGAGATTTTGAGAAGGTTTGCAATGAATTTGCAGAAAGTTTACAGTGATATTTTGAGAAAGTTTACAATGAGGTTTTGAGAAAGTTTACAGTGAAGTTTTGAGAAAGTTGACAGAGAGGTTTGGACAAAGTTTACAGTGAAGGTTTGCGAAAGTTTACAGTGAGGTTTTGAGAAAGATTACAGTGAAGTTTGGAGAATGTTTACAGTGAGGGTTTGAGAAAGATTACGGTGAGGTTTGGGGAAAGTTTACAGTGAGGTTTTGAGAAAGTTTACAGTGAGATTTGGACAAAGTTTCGAGTAATGTTTTGAGAAAATTTACAATGAGGTTTTGAGAACATTTATAGTTAGGTTTTGGGAAAGTTTACAGTGAGGTTTGTAGAAAGTGTACAGTGAAGTCTTGAGAAAGTTTACAGTGAGGGTTTGAGAAAGTTGACAGTGAGGTTTTGCGAAAGATTACAGTGAGATTCTGAGAAAGTTTTCAGTGAGGGTTTGAGAAAGTTTACAGTGAGGGTTTGCGAAAGATTACAGTGAGGTTTTGGGAAAGTTTACAGTGAGGGTTTGAGAAAGTTTACAGTGAGGGTTTGCGAAAGATTACAGTGAGGTTTTGGGAAAGTTTACAGTGAGGGTTTGAGAAAGTTTTCAATGAGGTTTTGAGAAAGTTTGCAGTGAAGTTTTGAGAATTTTTACAGTGAAGTTTTGGGAAAGTTTACAATGAGGTTTGGAGAAAGTTTACAGTGAGGTTTTGAGAAAGTTTACAGTGAGGGTTTGAGAGCGTTTACAGTGACGTTTTGACAAAGTTTCCAGTGAGGTTTGGAGAAAGTTTACAGTGAAGTTCTGTGAAAGTTTACAGTGAAGTTTTGAGTAAGATGTCATTGAGATTTTGAGAAGGTTTGCAATGAATTTGCAGAATGTTTACAGTGATATTTTGAGAAAGTTTACAATGAGGTTTTGAGAAAGTTTACAGTGAAATTTTGAGAAAGTTTACACTGAGGATTTGACAAAGTTTACAGTGAAGTTTTGCGAAAGTTTGCAGTGAAGTTCTGAGAAAGTTTACAGGGAGGTTTTGAGAAAGATTACAGTGAAGTTTTGAGAAAGTTTACAGTGAGGTTTTGAGAAAGATTACAGTGAAGTTTGGACAAAGTTTCGAGTAAAGTTTTGAGAAAGTTGACAGTGAGGTTTTGAGAAAGTTGACAGTGAGCTTTTGAGAAAGTTTACAGTGAAGTTTGGAGATGGTTTACAGTGAGGTTTTGAGAAAGTTGACAGTGAGGTTTTGAGAAAGTTTACAGTGAAGGTTGAAGAAAGGTTGCAGTGGAGTTTTGAGAAAGTTTACAGGGAGGTTTTGAGAAAGTTTACAGTGAAGTTTAGAGAAAGTTTACAGTGAGATTTGGAGAAAGTTTACAGTGAAGTTCTGTGAAAGTTTACAGTGAAGTCTTGAGAAAGTTTACAGTGAGGTTTTGAGAAAATTGTCAGTGAGGTTTTGAGAAGGTTTGCAATGAATTTGCAGAAAGTTTACAGTGATAATTTGAGAAAGTTTACAATGAGGTTTTGAGAAAGTTTACAGTGAAGTTTTGAGAAAGTTGACAGTGAGGTTTTGACAAAGTTTACAGTGAAGGTTTGCGAAAGTTTACAGTGAGGTTTGGAGAAAGATTACAGTGAAGTTTGGAGAATGTTTACAGAGAGGGTTTGAGAAAGATTACAGTGAGGTTTGGAGAAAGTTTACAGTGAGGTTTTGAGAAAGTTTACAGTGAGGGTTTGAAAAAGTTTTCAATGAGGTTTTGAGAAATTTGCAGTGAAGTTTTGAGAATGTTTACAGTGAAGTTTTGGGAAAGTTTACAATGAGGTTTGGAGAATGTTTACGGTGAGGGTTTGAGAAAGTTTACAGTGAGGGTTTGCGAAAGATTACAGTGAGGTTTTGGGAAAGTCTACAGTGAAGTTTGGAGAATGTTTACAGTGAGGGTTTGAGAAAGTTTGCAGTGAAGTTTTGAGAAAGTTTACAGGGAGGATTTGAGAAAGATTACAGTGAAGCTTTGAGAAAATTTTCAGTGAGGTTTTGAGAAAGATTACAGTGAAGTTTTGAGAATGTTTACAGTGAAGTTTTAAGAAAGTTTACAATGAAATTTTGTGAAAGTTTACAGTGAGGTTTGGAGAAAGATTACAGTGAAATTTGGACAAAGTTTACCGTGAAGTTTGGACAAAGTTTACAGTGAAGTTTTGAGAAAGTATACAGTGAGGTCTTGAGAACATTTATAGTGACGTTTTCGGAAAGTTTACAGTGCGGTTTGTAGAACGTTTACAGTGATATTTTGAGAAAGTTTACAATGAGGTTTTGAGAAAGTTTACAGTGAGGTTTGCGAAAGTTTTCAGAGAGGTTTTGAGAACATTTATAGTGAGGCTTTGGGAAAGTTTACAGTGAGGTTTGTAGAAAGTTTACAGTGAAGTCTTGACAAAGTTCACCGTGAGGTTTTGAGAAAGTTTACAGTGAAGTTTAGAGAAAGTTTACAGTGACATTTGGAGAAAGTTTACAGTGAGGTTTTGAGAATGTTTACAGTGAGGTTTTGAGAAAGTTTGCAGTGAAGTTTTGAGAAAGTTTACAGTGAAGTTCTGAGAAAGTTTACAGTGATATTTTGAGACATATTTCAATGAGGTTTTGAGAAAGTTTGCAGTGAAGTTTTGAGAATTTTTACAGTGAAGTTTTGGGAAAGTTTACAGTGAGGTTTTGAGAAAGTTTACAGTGAGGTTTTGAGAAAGATGTCATTGAGATTTTGAGAAGGTTTGCAATGAATTTGCAGAAAGTTTACAGTGATATTTTGAGAAAGTTTACAATGAGGTTTTGAGAAAGTTTACAGTGAAGTTTTGAGAAAGTTGACAGTGAGGTTTTGACAAAGTTTACAGTGAAGGTTTGCGAAAGTTTACAGTGAGGTTTTGAGAAAGATTACAGTGAAGTTTGGAGAATGTTTACAGTGAGGGTTTGAGAAAGATTACGGTGAGGTTTGGGGAAAGTTTACAGTGAGGTTTTGAGAAAGTTTACAGTGAGATTTGGACAAAGTTTCGAGTAATGTTTTGAGAAAATTTACAATGAGGTTTTGAGAACATTTATAGTTAGGTTTTGGGAAAGTTTACAGTGAGGTTTGTAGAAAGTGTACAGTGAAGTCTTGAGAAAGTTTACAGTGAGGGTTTGAGAAAGTTGACAGTGAGGTTTTGCGAAAGATTACAGTGAGATTCTGAGAAAGTTTTCAGTGAGGGTTTGAGAAAGTTTACAGTGAGGGTTTGAGAAAGTTTACAGTGAGGTTTGCGAAAGATTACAGTGAGGTTTTGGGAAAGTTTACAGTGAGGGTTTGCGAAAGTTTACAGTGAGGGTTTGCGAAAGATTACAGTGAGGTTTTGGGAAAGTTTACAGTGAGGGTTTGAGAAAGTTTTCAATGAGGTTTTGAGAAAGTTTGCAGTGAAGTTTTGAGCAAGTTTACAGGGAGGATTTGAGAAAGATTACAGTGAAGTTTTGAGAAAATTTTCAGTGAGGTTTTGAGAAAGATTACAGTGAAGTTTTGAGAATGTTTACAGTGAAGTTTTAAGAAAGTTTACAATGAAATTTTGTGGAAGTTTACAGTGAGGTTTGGAGAAAGATTACAGTGAAATTTGGACAAAGTTTACAGTGAAGTTTGGACAAAGTTTACAGTGAAGTTTTGAGAAAGTATACAGTGAGGTCTTGAGAACATTTATAGTGACGTTTTCGGAAAGTTTACAGTGAGGTTTGTAGAAAGTTTACAGTGATATTTTGAGAAAGTTTACAGTGAGGTTTTGAGAAAGCTATCAGTGATGTTTTGACAAAGTTTACAGTGAAGGTTTGAGAAAGTTTACAGTGATATTTTGAGAAAGTTTACAATGAGGTTTTGAGAAAGTTTTCAGTGAGGGTTTGAGAAAGTTTACAGTGAGGGTTTGCGAAAGATTACAGTGAGGTTTTGGGAAAGTTTACAGTGAGGGTTTGAGAAAGTTTTCAATGAGGTTTTGCGAAAGTTTGCAGTGTAGTTTTGGGAAAGTTTACAATGAGGTTTGGAGAATGTTTACGGTGAGGTTTTGAGAAAGTTTACAGTGAGGGTTTGAGAAAGTTTACAGTGAGGGTTTGCGAAAGATTACAGTGAAGCTTTGAGAAAATTTTCAGTGAGGTTTTGAGAAAGATTACAGTGAAGTTTTGAGAATGTTTACAGTGAAGTTTTGAGAAAGTTTACAGGGAGGATTTGAGAAAGATTACAGTGAAGCTTTGAGAAAATTTTCAGTGAGGTTTTGAGAAAGATTACAGTGAAGTTTTGAGAATGTTTACAGTGAAGTTTTAAGAAAGTTTACAATGAAATTTTGTGAAAGTTTACAGTGAGGTTTGGAGAAAGATTACAGTGAAATTTGGACAAAGTTTACAGTGAAGTTTGGACAAAGTTTACAGTGAAGTTTTGAGAAAGTATACAGTGAGGTCTTGAGAACATTTATAGTGACGTTTTCGGAAAGTTTACAGTGAGGTTTGTAGAAAGTTTACAGTGATATTTTGAGAAAGTTTACAGTGAGGTTTTGAGAAAGCTATCAGTGATGTTTTGACAAAGTTTACAGTGAAGGTTTGAGAAAGTTTACAGTGATATTTTGAGAAAGTTTACAATGAGGTTTTGAGAAAGTTTACAGTGAGGTTTGCGAAAGTTTTCAGAGAGGTTTTGAGAACATTTATAGTGAGGCTTTGGGAAAGTTTACAGTGAGGTTTGTAGAAAGTTTACAGTGAAGTCTTGACAAAGTTCACCGTGAGGTTTTGAGAACGTTTACAGTGAAGTTTAGAGAAAGTTTACAGTAAGATTTGGAGAAAGTTTACAGTGAGGTTTGAGAATGTTTACAGTGAGGTTTTGAGAAAGTTTGCAGTGAAGTTTTGAGAAAGTTTACAGTGAAGTTCTGAGAAAGTTTACAGTGATATTTTGAGACATTTTTCAATGAGGTTTTGAGAAAGTTTGCAGTGAAGTTTTGAGAATTTTTACAGTGAAGTTTTGGGAAAGTTTACAGTGAGGTTTTGAGAAAGTTTACAGTGAGGTTTGGAGAAAGTTTACAGTGGAGTTCTGTGAAAGTTTACAGTGAGGTTTGGAGAAAGTTTACAGTGGAGTTCTGTGAAAGTTTACAGTGAAGTTTTGAGAAAGATGTCATTGGGATTTTGAGAAGGTTTGCAGTGAATTTGCAGAAAGTTTACAGTGATATTTTGAGAAAGTTTACAATGAGGTTTTGAGGAAGTTTACAGTGAAGTTTTGAGAAAGTTGACAGTGAGGTTTTGACAAAGTTTACAGTGAAGGTTTGCGAAAGTTTACAGTGAGGTTTTGAGAAAGATTACAGTGAAGTTTGGAGAATGTTTACAGTGAGGTTTGAGAAAGATTACGGTGAGGTTTGGGGAAAGTTTACAGTGAGGTTTTGAGAAAGTTTACAGTGAGATTTGGACAAAGTTTCGAGTAATGTTTTGAGAAAATTTACAATGAGGTTTTGAGAACATTTATAGTTAGGTTTTGGGAAAGTTTACAGTGAGGTTTGTAGAAAGTGTACAGTGAAGTCTTGAGAAAGTTTACAGTGAGGGTTTGAGAAAGTTGACAGTGAGGTTTTGCGAAAGATTACAGTGAGATTCTGAGAAAGTTTTCAGTGAGGGTTTGAGAAAGTTTACAGTGAGGTTTTGAGAAAGTTTACAGTGAGGGTTTGCGAAAGATTACAGTGAGGTTTTGGAAAGTTTACAGTGAGGGTTTGCGAAAGTTTACAGTGAGGGTTTGCGAAAGTTTACAGTGAGGTTTTGGGAAAGTTTACAGTGAGGGTTTGAGAAAGTTTTCAATGAGGTTTTGAGAAAGTTTGCAGTGAAGTTTTGAGAATTTTTACCGTGAAGTTTTGGGAAAGTTTACAATGAGGTTTGGAGAAAGTTTACAGTGAGGTTTTGAGAAAGTTTACAGTGAGGGTTTGAGAGCGTTTACAGTGACGTTTTGACAAAGTTTCCAGTGAGGTTTGGAGAAAGTTTACAGTGAAGTTCTGTGAAAGTTTACAGTGAAGTTTTGAGTAAGATGTCATTGAGATTTTGAGAAGGTTTGCAATGAATTTGCAGAATGTTTACAGTGATATTTTGAGAAAGTTTACAATGAGGTTTTGAGAAAGTTTACAGTGAAGTTTTGAGAAAGTTTACAGTGAGGATTTGACAAAGTTTACAGTGAAGTTTTGCGAAAGTTTGCAGTGAAGTTCTGAGAAAGTTTACAGGGAGGTTTTGAGAAAGATTACAGTGAAGTTTTGAGAAAGTTTACAGTGAGGTTTTGAGAAAGATTACAGTGAAGTTTGGACAAAGTTTCGAGTAAAGTTTTGAGAAAGTTGACAGTGAGGTTTTGAGAAAGTTGACAGTGAGCTTTTGAGAAAGTTTACAGTGAAGGTTGAAGAAAGTTTGCAGTGGAGTTTTGAGAAAGTTTACAGGGAGGTTTTGAGAAAGTTTACAGTGAAGTTTAGAGAAAGTTTCCAGTGAGATTTGGAGAAAGTTTACAGTGAAGTTCTGTGAAAGTTTACAGTGAAGTCTTGAGAAAGTTTACAGTGACGTTTTGAGAAAATTGTCAGTGAGGTTTTGAGAAGGTTTCCAATGAATTTGCAGAAAGTTTACAGTGATAATTTGAGAAAGTTTACAATGAGGTTTTGAGAAAGTTTACAGTGAAGTTTTGAGAAAGTTTACAGTGACATTTGGAGAAAGTTTACAGTGAGTTTTGAGAATGTTTACAGTGAGGTTTTGAGAAAGTTTGCAGTGAAGTTTTGAGAAAGTTTACAGTGAAGTTCTGAGAAAGTTTACAGTGATATTTTGAGACATATTTCAATGAGGTTTTGAGAAAGTTTACAGTGAAGTTTTGAGAATTTTACAGTGAAGTTTTGGGAAAGTTTACAGTGAGGTTTTGAGAAAGTTTACAGTGAGGTTTTGAGAAAGATGTCATTGAGATTTTGAGAAGGTTTGCAATGAATTTGCAGAAAGTTTACAGTGATATTTTGAGAAAGTTTACAATGAGGTTTTGAGAAAGTTTACAGTGAAGTTTTGAGAAAGTTGACAGTGAGGTTTTGACAAAGTTTACAGTGAAGGTTTGCGAAAGTTTACAGTGAGGTTTTGAGAAAGATTACAGTGAAGTTTGGAGAATGTTTACAGTGAGGGTTTGAGAAAGATTACAGTGAGGTTTGGGGAAAGTTTACAGTGAGGTTTTGAGAAAGTTTACAGTGAGATTTGGACAAAGTTTCGAGTAATGTTTTGACAAAATTTACAATGAGGTTTTGAGAACATTTATAGTTAGGTTTTGGGAAAGTTTACAGTGAGGTTTGTAGAAAGTGTACAGTGAAGTCTTGAGAAAGTTTACAGTGAGGGTTTGAGAAAGTTGACAGTGAGGTTTTGCGAAAGATTACAGTGAGATTCTGAGAAAGTTTTCAGTGAGGGTTTGAGAAAGTTTACAGTGAGGGTTTGAGAAAGTTTACAGTGAGGTTTTGCGAAAGATTACAGTGAGGTTTGGAGAATGTTTACAGTGAGGGTTTGCGAAAGTTTACAGTGAGGGTTTGCGAAAGATTACAGTGAGGTTTGAGAAAGTTTACAGTGAGGGTTTGAGAAAGTTTTCAGTGAGGTTTTGAGAAAGTTTGCAGTGAAGTTTTGAGCAAGTTTACAGGGAGGATTTGAGAAAGATTACAGTGAAGTTTTGAGAAAATTTTCAGTGAGGTTTTGAGAAAGATTACAGTGAAGTTTTGAGAATGTTTACAGTGAAGTTTTAAGAAAGTTTACAATGAAATTTTGTGGAAGTTTACAGTGAGGTTTGGAGAAAGATTACAGTGAAATTTGGACAAAGTTTACAGTGAAGTTTTGGACAAAGTTTACAGTGAAGTTTTGAGAAAGTATACAGTGAGGTCTTGAGAACATTTATAGTGACGTTTTCGGAAAGTTTACAGTGAGGTTTGTAGAAAGTTTACAGTGATATTTTGAGAAAGTTTACAGTGAGGTTTTGAGAAAGCTATCAGTGATGTTTTGACAAAGTTTACAGTGAAGGTTTGAGAAAGTTTACAGTGATATTTTGAGAAAGTTTACAATGAGGTTTTGAGAAAGTTTTCAGTGAGGGTTTTGAGAAAGTTTACAGTGAGGGTTTGCGAAAGATTACAGTGAGGTTTTGGAAAGTTTACAGTGAGGGTTTGAGAAAGTTTTCAATGAGGTTTTGCGAAAGTTTGCAGTGTAGTTTTGGGAAAGTTTACAATGAGGTTTGGAGAATGTTTACGGTGAGGTTTTGAGAAAGTTTACAGTGAGGGTTTGAGAAAGTTTACAGTGAGGGTTTGCGAAAGATTACAGTGAAGCTTTGAGAAAATTTTCAGTGAGGTTTTGAGAAAGATTACAGTGAAGTTTTGAGAAGTTTACAGTGAAGTTTTGAGAAAGTTTACAGGGAGGATTTGAGAAAGATTACAGTGAAGCTTTGAGAAAATTTTCAGTGAGGTTTTGAGAAAGATTACAGTGAAGTTTTGAGAATGTTTACAGTGAAGTTTTAAGAAAGTTTACAATGAAATTTTGTGAAAGTTTACAGTGAGGTTTGGAGAAAGATTACAGTGAAATTTGGACAAAGTTTACAGTGAAGTTTGGACAAAGTTTACAGTGAAGTTTTGAGAAAGTATACAGTGAGGTCTTGAGAACATTTATAGTGACGTTTTCGGAAAGTTTACAGTGAGGTTTGTAGAAAGTTTACAGTGATATTTTGAGAAAGTTTACAGTGAGGTTTTGAGAAAGCTATCAGTGATGTTTTGACAAAGTTTACAGTGAAGGTTTGAGAAAGTTTACAGTGATATTTTGAGAAAGTTTACAATGAGGTTTTGAGAAAGTTTACAGTGAGGTTTGCGAAAGTTTTCAGAGAGGTTTTGAGAACATTTATAGTGAGGCTTTGGGAAAGTTTACAGTGAGGTTTGTAGAAAGTTTACAGTGAAGTCTTGACAAAGTTCACCGTGAGGTTTTGAGAACGTTTACAGTGAAGTTTAGAGAAAGTTTACAGTAAGATTTGGAGAAAGTTTACAGTGAGGTTTGAGAATGTTTACAGTGAGGTTTTGAGAAAGTTTGCAGTGAAGTTTTGAGAAAGTTTACAGTGAAGTTCTGAGAAAGTTTACAGTGATATTTTGAGACATTTTTCAATGAGGTTTTGAGAAAGTTTGCAGTGAAGTTTTGAGAATTTTTACAGTGAAGTTTTGGGAAAGTTTACAGTGAGGTTTTGAGAAAGTTTACAGTGAGGTTTGGAGAAAGTTTACAGTGGAGTTCTGTGAAAGTTTACAGTGAGGTTTGGAGAAAGTTTACAGTGGAGTTCTGTGAAAGTTTACAGTGAAGTTTTGAGAAAGATGTCATTGGGATTTTGAGAAGGTTTGCAGTGAATTTGCAGAAAGTTTACAGTGATATTTTGAGAAAGTTTACAATGAGGTTTTGAGGAAGTTTACAGTGAAGTTTTGAGAAAGTTGACAGTGAGGTTTTGACAAAGTTTACAGTGAAGGTTTGCGAAAGTTTACAGTGAGGTTTTGAGAAGATTACAGTGAAGTTTGGAGAATGTTTACAGTGAGGGTTTGAGAAAGATTACGGTGAGGTTTGGGGAAAGTTTACAGTGAGGTTTTGAGAAAGTTTACAGTGAGATTTGGACAAAGTTTCGAGTAATGTTTTGAGAAATTTACAATGAGGTTTTGAGAACATTTATAGTTAGGTTTTGAGAAAGTTTACAGTGAGGTTTGTAGAAAGTGTACAGTGAAGTCTTGAGAAAGTTTACAGTGAGGTTTGAGAAAGTTGACAGTGAGGTTTTGCGAAAGATTACAGTGAGATTCTGAGAAAGTTTTCAGTGAGGGTTTGAGAAAGTTTACAGTGAGGGTTTTGCGAAAGATTACAGTGAGGTTTTGGAAAGTTTACAGTGAGGGTTTGAGAAAGTTTACAGTGAGGGTTTGAAAGTTTACAGTGAGGGTTTGCGAAAGATTACAGTGAGGTTTTGGGAAAGTTTACAGTGAGGGTTTGCGAAAGTTTACAGTGAGGGTTTGCGAAAGTTTACAGTGAGGTTTTGGGAAAGTTTACAGTGAGGGTTTGAGAAAGTTTTCAATGAGGTTTTGAGAAAGTTTGCAGTGAAGTTTTGAGAATTTTTACCGTGAAGTTTTGGGAAAGTTTACAATGAGGTTTGGAGAAAGTTTACAGTGAGGGTTTGAGAGCGTTTACAGTGACGTTTTGACAAAGTTTCCAGTGAGGTTTGGAGAAAGTTTACAGTGAAGTTCTGTGAAAGTTTACAGTGAAGTTTTGAGTAAGATGTCATTGAGATTTTGAGAAGGTTTGCAATGAATTTGCAGAATGTTTACAGTGATATTTTGAGAAAGTTTACAATGAGGTTTTGAGAAAGTTTACAGTGAAGTTTTGAGAAAGTTTACACTGAGGATTTGACAAAGTTTACAGTGAAGTTTTGCGAAAGTTTGCAGTGAAGTTCTGAGAAAGTTTACAGGGAGTTTTTGAGAAAGATTACAGTGAAGTTTTGAGAAAGTTTACAGTGAGGTTTTTGAGAAAGATTACAGTGAAGTTTGGACAAAGTTTCGAGTAAAGTTTTGAGAAAGTTGACAGTGAGGTTTTGAGAAAGTTGACAGTGAGCTTTTGAGAAAGTTTACAGTGAAGGTTGAAGAAAGGTTGCAGTGGAGTTTTGAGAAAGTTTACAGGGAGGTTTTGAGAAAGTTTACAGTGAAGTTTAGAGAAAGTTTCCAGTGAGATTTGGAGAAAGTTTACAGTGAAGTTCTGTGAAAGTTTACAGTGAAGTCTTGAGAAAGTTTACAGTGACGTTTTGAGAAAATTGTCAGTGAGGTTTTGAGAAGGTTTCCAATGAATTTGCAGAAAGTTTACAGTGATAATTTGAGAAAGTTTACAATGAGGTTTTGAGAAAGTTTACAGTGAAGTTTTGAGAAAGTTGACAGTGAGGTTTTGACAAAGTTTACAGTGAAGGTTTGCGAAAGTTTACAGTGAGGTTTTGAGAAAGATTACAGTGAAGTTTGGAGAATGTTTACAGAGAGGGTTTGAGAAAGATTACAGTGAGGTTTGGAGAAAGTTTACAGTGAGGTTTTGAGAAAGTTTACAGTGAGGGTTTGAGAAAGTTTTCAATGAGGTTTTGAGAAATTTGCAGTGAAGTTTTGAGAATGTTTACAGTGAAGTTTTGGGAAAGTTTACAATGTGGTTTGGAGAATGTTTACGGTGAGGTTTGAGAAAGTTTACAGTGAGGGTTTGCGAAAGATTACAGTGTGGTTTTGGGAAGGTCTACAGTGAGCGTTTGAGAAAGTTTGCAGTGAAGTTTTGAGAAAGTTTACAGGGAGGATTTGAGAAAGATTACAGTGAAGCTTTGAGAAAATTTTCAGTGAGGTTTTGAGAAAGATTACAGTGAAGTTTTAAGAAAGTTTACAATGAAATTTTGTGAAAGTTTACAGTGAGGTTTTGGAGAAAGATTACAGTGAAATTTGGACAAAGTTTACAGTGAAGTTTGGACAAAGTTTACAGTGAAGTTTTGAGAAAGTATACAGTGAGGTCTTGAGAACATTTATAGTGACGTTTTCGGAAAGTTTACAGTGAGGTTTGTAGAAAGTTTACAGTGATATTTTGAGAAAGTTTACAGTGAGGTTTTGAGAAAGCTATCAGTGATGTTTTGACAAAGTTTACAGTGAAGGTTGAGAAAGTTTACAGTGATATTTTGAGAAAGTTTACAATGAGGTTTTGAGAAAGTTTACAGTGAGGTTTGCGAAAGTTTTCAGAGAGGTTTTGAGAACATTTATAGTGAGGCTTTGGGAAAGTTTACAGTGAGGTTTGTAGAAAGTTTACAGTGAAGTCTTGACAAAGTTCACCGTGAGGTTTTGAGAACGTTTACAGTGAAGTTTAGAGAAAGTTTACAGTGAGATTTGGAGAAAGTTTACAGTGAGGTTTTGAGAATGTTTACAGTGAGGTTTTGAGAAAGTTTGCAGTGAAGTTTTGAGAAAGTTTACAGTGAAGTTCTGAGAAAGTTTACAGTGATATTTTGAGACATTTTTCAATGAGGTTTTGAGAAAGTTTGCAGTGAAGTTTTGAGAATTTTTACAGTGAAGTTTTGGGAAAGTTTACAGTGAGGTTTTGAGAAAGTTTACAGTGAGGTTTGGAGAAAGTTTACAGTGGAGTTCTGTGAAAGTTTACAGTGAAGTTTTGAGAAAGATGTCATTGAGATTTTGAGAAGGTTTGCAATGAATTTGCAGAAAGTTTACAGTGATATTTTGAGAAAGTTTACAATGAGGTTTTGAGAAAGTTTACAGTGAAGTTTTGAGAAAGTTGACAGTGAGGTTTGGACAAAGTTTACAGTGAGGTTTTGCGAAAGTTTACAGTGAGGTTTTGAGAAAGATTACAGTGAAGTTTGGAGAATGTTTACAGTGAGGGTTTGAGAAAGATTACGGTGAGGTTTGGGGAAAGTTTACAGTGAGGTTTTGAGAAAGTTTACAGTGAGATTTGGACAAAGTTTCGAGTAATGTTTTGAGAAAATTTACAATGAGGTTTTGAGAACATTTATAGTTAGGTTTTGGGAAAGTTTACAGTGAGGTTTGTAGAAAGTTTACAGTGAAGTCTTGAGAAAGTTTACAGTGAGGGTTTGAGAAAGTTGACAGTGAGGTTTTGCGAAAGATTACAGTGAGATTCTGAGAAAGTTTTCAGTGAGGGTTTGAGAAAGTTTACAGTGAGGGTTTGCGAAAGATTACAGTGAGGTTTTGGGAAAGTTTACAGTGAGGTTTGAGAAAGTTTACAGTGAGGGTTTGCGAAAGATTACAGTGAGGTTTTGGGAAAGTTTACAGTGAGGGTTTGAGAAAGTTTTCAATGAGGTTTTGAGAAAGTTTGCAGTGAAGTTTTGAGAATTTTTACAGTGAAGTTTTGGGAAAGTTTACAATGAGGTTTGGAGAAAGTTTACAGTGAGGTTTTGAGAAAGTTTACAGTGAGGGTTTGAGAGCGTTTACAGTGACGTTTTGACAAAGTTTCCAGTGAGGTTTTGTGAAAGTTTACAGTGAAGTTCTGTGAAAGTTTACAGTGAAGTTTTGAGTAAGATGTCAGTGAGATTTTGAGAAGGTTTGCAATGAATTTGCAGAATGTTTACAGTGATATTTTGAGAAATTTTACAGTGAGGTTTTGAGAAAGTTTACAGTGAAGTTTTGAGAAAGTTTACAGTGAGGTTTTGAGAAAGTTTACAGTGAAGTTTTGAGAAAGTTTGCAGTGAAGTTTTGAGAAAGTTTACAGTGAGGTTTGAGAAAGATTACAGTGAAGGTTTTGAGAAAGTTTACAGTGAGGTTTGAGAAAGATTACAGTGAGGTTTGAGAAAGTTTTCAGTGAAGTTTTGAGAAAGTTGACAGTGAGGTTTTGAGAAAGTTGACAGTGAGCTTTTGAGAAAGTTTACAGTGAAGTTTGAGAAAGTTTACAGTGAGGTTTGAGAAAGTTGACAGTGAGGTTTTGAGAAAGTTTACAGTGAAGGTTGAAGAAAGTTTGCAGTGAAGTTTGAGAAAGTTTACAGTGAGGTTTTGAGAAAGTTTACAGTGAAGTTTAGAGAAAGTTTACAGTGAGTTTTGGAGAAAGTTTACAGTGAAGTTCTGTGAAAGTTTACAGTGAGGTTTTGAGAAAGTTTACAGTGATGTTTTGAGAAAGTTTACAGTGAGGTTTTGAGAAGGTTTGCAATGAATTTGCAGAAAGTTTACAGTGATAATTTGAGAAGTTTACAATGAGGTTTTGAGAAAGTTTACAGTGAAGTTTTGAGAAAGTTTACAGTGAGGTTTTGAGAAAGTTTACAGTGAAGGTTTGCGAAAGTTTACAGTGAGGTTTTGAGAAAGATTACAGTGAAGTTTGGAGAATGTTTACAGAGAGGTTTTGAGAAAGTTTACAGTGAGGTTTGGAGAAAGTTTACAGTGAGGTTTTGAGAAAGTTTACAGTGAGGGTTTGAAAA